>NW_026263341.1:0-273006 GCF_947179515.1 Apodemus sylvaticus
TTCGATTCGGTTCGATTCGGTTCGATTCGGTTCGAATCGGTTCGATTCGGTTCGAATCGGTTCGATTCGGTTCGAATCGGTTCGATTCGGTTCGAATCGGTTCGAATCGGTTCGAATCGGTTCGAATCGGTTCGATTCGGTTCGATTCGGTTCGAATCGGTTCGATTCGGTTCGATTCGGTTCGATTCGGTTCGAATCGGTTCGATTCGGTTCGAATCGGTTCGATTCGGTTCGAATCGGTTCGAATCGGTGTGATTCGGTTCGAATCGGTTCGATTCGGTTCGAATCGGTTCGATTCGGTTCGAATGGTTATCTTATCATAGACAGGGCATAGTGCAGAGGGGCGAGCTGTTCAGAAGAAGAGAGTGCGCGCTCTGACATGAAGCGCTTTTCTGAGCGGCTCCGCCATGCACTTCTCCGTCCACTCTGCACGCCTCCATTCTGGGGTGCTTCTCCCAGCGTCCCACACCTCAGGCTCACGGGCTTCCACACGCTTCACGCCATGCGCAACCGCGAGTTTGTACCTCCAACCATAGGCTTCCGCCAGGGACTCTGGCTGTCCACGCCCAGAACCTGGAGGAAGGGCGTTGCTCCCCCTCGCTGTCTCAGGTCTGGAGACCTCGTGACCCTGAGAGGCAGGGCACATTTTCTTCTGTGGCTGTTTAAGAAAGCGATGGGGAATGCTGGACACCTGAGAAGAGGCGCGTCCCGCCTTGGAGTGTAATTGAAGACTCTGCACAGCACAGTTAACACTGCTTATTAAGGCCTTACTCCCTCCCAAACTATAAACCGGAAATTTTCTAGAAATCCCAACTTAAAGGGCAAAGGCTGTCCTAAACCTCTTGAGCAACCCTGATGATTTCTGATGCTACTTTATCAGGTCACCAAAAGGATTAGATTGCCTGGGGACAGACAGCTGGGGAAGGGCAACCCAATCCGGCTTTGGAGAAGTTTAGGGTAGAGTGCAGGGTGTGCCTCCCGCCAGGGCCCTGTCACACCTCAGTCTCCGTACAGACTGTGGGGCTGGGAGAGCCTGGTGGCCCTTTTGTCTGGGGCTTGAAACTTAGCGCTCAGGAAAGCTATTGGGCCCTCGGGAACGTGCCTAACGCGCCTTGGAGGCCCACACTCGTCTCTCCTGTCAAACTCGCAGCTGTCCAGTGGACGCAGAGGAAAAGAGGAGGGGGCTCGCCTTAGGACACTCATGCCACCCGGAAATGTGTCCTTTTGCCTACTGGGGGTGAAGGATACAAGGCTGGGGAAGGGGTTTGGGGAGAAGATCAGGCACGGAGTCCAGAGTAAAACCATGGAAAAATGCATGAGAAAGGCCATAAAGAAACTTAGAACTTGTATACTGACATTAAAAAAACAAATTAAAATGAATAAGTAAAGAAAGAAAGAAAAAGAAAGGAAGGGGGAGAGAGAGAGAGAGAACCCCAATACCCTACTGGCCTTCTAGCTTGTCTCTGTCTCCAAGGCAACACAATTGTAGTCTTAAAGTGGTGCAGCGACTTCTGTGTGTGGTAGTGTTGAGGAAGCAGAGGGGTAGGAGGTGCGCTTGTCAGTAAAACGGAGTTAGCAGAAACGTCTGATTCAAGGAATGGTTTGGGAGACTGAAAACGCTTTGCAGATAGTTTTAGGATGCTGGCATTTCCTTAGGTAAGAGAGAGGAGAAGAAAGGGCAGAGCGCCAAGGATTGTGGGAGTTGTAGTTTTGCATCCCGGACCAGACAGAGAGGAGAGATTAGGACGCTATCAGAAAGCAGGCAACCCAACTGTCTCAATGTACAGCATAGGACAGGGACTCAAGTCTGCAGCCACTCTTTCTAAAATAACTATTTATGAAGCACTGCTGATTGCTGGGCATAAGCAAGGTTTACGTGAGACAGTATCTACCCCCAGTGGACAATATCCATGGTTTTCCAGGAGCCTCCACGGGAGGGGGACCAAACGCCTCGTGAAGTGGGACAGAGGTGGGAGTAATGTTCTGGTCGACCTGCAGGGCAGGGCAGGAACTTTTAAAGGGATGCTGGTTGCTGACCTGGACTGGTTACCAGGGGAGGCGTCGTGGAGGAGGATATGATGTTTTGTCTGAAACCTGAAAGATGAGCAGGAGTTAGCTGAGTGGAAAGAGCTTGGAGGGGGAAAAGAGAACTTAGCCCAGACATGGGGAAGAGCGCAGGTATGGACCTACGAGGAAAGCACTCGGCTGTAAAAGGGCTGCGAGACCAGAGAGATTACTGCTAGATGGGCCAAGACCTTTGGGTACCGTTCTAAGAGCGAGAGTGGTGTTGCTACCAAACAGGATCTGTGTGCAAATCTTGGTTCTTTCACCTCCTAGCTGCGTGAGCCTCTTCCCGACATTTCCTCATAAAAACAACATCAGGAAGGTTTGGGGAGATGGCTCAGCAGAGAAGAGCACTGGCTTTTGCCAGCCGGAAGTTCTCATTCCCAGCACCCACAGGGTGGCTTGCAAGTTCCTGTAACTCCAGCTCGAGGGGATCCGATGCCCTCGTCTGGCCACTATGGGTACTGCACGTGCATGGTTCGCAGACACTCAAGCAGGGAAAACACGCAAACACATAAAATAAAAATAAATAAATGTAAAAGAAACGGAAAGGAAATGGTGAACTCCAGGTTCTCCGAAGAAATCCTGTCTCAAGAAAAAATAATGTGGAGAGTGACTGAAAAAAACATCCAGCACTGACCTCTGGTCTCCACGGGTGCACAGCGCCGTGCACACCTGCATTCGCACACATACACACGACGGAATCAAATTCAGGTGGTGTACATCTGTGATCCATGACTCCGGGGCACAGGAAGATGGACTGGGTGTTCAAGACTAGCTCTCTCTCTCTCTCTCTCTCTCTCTCTCTCTCTCTCTCTCTCTCTCATTTTTTTTTTTGTTTGTTTTTTGTTTTCAGACAGGGTTTCTCTGTGTGGTCCTGGCTGTCCTGGAACTCGATTTGTACACCAAAGATCTGCCTTCCTCTGTTCCCGAGTGCTGGAACTAAGGGCATGTGCCATCATTTAGGGAGATCTCCCCCCCTCCACGACCACCCCCCCCCCCGCCCACACACACACCCGCACCAACAGGAATCAAAGCAGAACAACCAATGTTCGTACAGAGGATCCCAGAATGAGAGGTGTCACTATTAACACTGGAGCCGTCCTGGACAACACACACACACACTGAACACACACACACAAGAGCATATAATAGTATGTCATCATGTTTTCCCCACCAGGCCACCTCACCCCCTGTGAACTAAACAGACCCTTCCTTTCCTAAGAGGAGAGTATTCTGTCACAGCATGAGACAAGTAACAGCTATAGCCTGGTACTCACTACATAGCCCATGCTGGCCTCCTAAATGGCAGAGTTAGGGGGTGTGACATGCCAGGTTTAGCTCTCTTTCTGCTTCATAGGTCCTGAGGCCTGGAATCAGGTCTTCAGGCTCCGCAGCCAGGTCCTTCTGCCCAACGAGCCATTTTGCTACCTGGTTGCTAAACTTTAGTCAGTTGCTACTTTGTTTCCGACGACTCTGACTTTGCCCGCTCTCAACTCGAAGCTAATTGTACACACATTAAGGGACTGCTGTTCTATCCTAATGCTTTATGCCAGTGGTTCTCAACCTGTGGGCTGAAACCCATTTGGGGGTTTCATATCAGGGATCCTGCATTTCAGATATTTACATTACAACTTGAAACAGTAGCAAAACTGCAGCTATGAAGTAGCAACAAAATCGTTTTTTAGTTGGGGGGGGTCACAACAACATGAGGACCTATGTATCTTAGAGGGTGGAAATATTAGGAACCTCTGATTTATATATACATGTGTGTGTGTGTGTGTATGTGTGTGTGTTTGTGTGTGTGTAATCTAGCATTATAGCTATCAGTGCCCCATAAGGTTGCTATTAGAGACAGAAGGCTTGGGAGGCGGCTAGGTGGGGAAGGGCTCTCGCTTTGCAAGTGTGGGGATCTAAGTTCTGATCCTTGTGGCACCTATATAAAAAGCTGGCTATGGCCACCTACGCCTGTATTCCCAATAATATGAAGATTCAGAGACAGAAGAATCCCAGGCACTTACTGAGCAGAGCCAACAGGAAAAACAGTGAGCTCTAGGTTGAGAGAGAGATGCTGTCTCACGGAAGTAAGACGGAAAGAAGTAGAACCGGACAGCAATGTCCACCCCTGTTCTTTGCATGCACGCGCACGTGTGCACACACACACACATGTGCACACACGCATGCACACAGATATGCACACACGCACACACAGGTGCACACATGCATACCCATACATGTACACACACACACACACACACACACACACACACACACACACACAATTGGGACAGAAATATGGGCCAGCATTGAAGGTGCCTTCTAGCAAGTCTGAAGATCTGAGTTCTATTCCTAGGACCCACGCAGTGGAGAAACGAAACCAGCTCCTGCAAGGTATCTGACTCCCGCATGCCTTAGCACGGGTGCATGTTCAGTATAACTTTTTCTTTTTTTGAGACAAGGTTTCTCTGTGTAGCCCTGGCTGTCCTGGAACTCACTCTGTAGACCAGGCTGGCCATAAACACAGAGATCCTCCTGCCTCTGCCTCCCAAGAGCTGGGATTAAGGGGTGTACTACTACCCAACATAAATTTTTTTTATTTTAAATTTAGAACCAAATAAACAAAGCATAAGGCATTCTGAAGCTGTGTCGCTCCTTGTGAGCAGAGATTCACACTTACCGTCCCTGGACAATCTGCTCATTAACCCTGAGGGAGGAGACAAAACAAAATAAAAACAAATGATGTCAACACACAACGATCAAAACAGAAGAAAAAATCCACAGTGAGTGGACTTTCCCAGCCAAGTACAGGGAAGTGAGGCTACAGTGCCTTAGCCAGAAGGCCAAGGCCTTTTAGGATGCTGGGGGAGGGGCCATAGGACGGCTGGGGGGAGGGACCATAGGATGGCTGGGGTTTGGGGAGAAGAACAGGCACGGAGTACAGAGTAAAACCATGGAAAAATGCATGAGAAAGGCCATAAAGAAACTTAGAACTTGTTTACTGACATTAAAAAAAGGAATCAAAATGAATAAGTGAAGAAAGAAAGAAAAAGAAAGGAAGGGGGAGAGAGAGAGAGAACCCCAATACCCTACTGGCCTTCTAGCCTGTCTCTGTCTCCAAGGCAACACAATTGTAGTCTTAAAGTGGTGCAGCGACTTCGGGGTGTTGTAGTGTCGAGGAAGCAGAGGGGTAGGAGGTGCGCTTGTCAGTAAAACGGAGTTAGCAGAAACGTCTGATTCAAGGAATGGTTTGGGAGACTGAAAACGCTTTGCAGATAGTTTTAGGATGCTGGCATTTCCTTAGGTAAGAGAGAGGAGAAGAAAGGGCAGAGCGCCAAGGATTGTGGGAGTTGTAGTTTTGCACTCTGTGCCTGTCTGGAGATGGAAATCATGAGCCTGCGCCTATGTGGTCAGCATGCCCTGCACTTAGCCTGCTTTTTCCCCTAGCCAGGGTTCCAAGGTCAACTAAAAAGGCTGATTCCCATAAGGAATCTCATGGCCTTCCTGAGAGCACCGGCGAGGTGTGGGGGTTGGGGTGTCGGGGAATTGGAGTTGAGGGGGGTGTAGGTAAAGGGGCAGCATTCGTGCTACAGTATCTGTGCAAACCCTCACGTTGTGTCCCGCTTCCTGCGTTATAGGGAGTGAGCAGAGAGCGACAATGTGGAGCACTCAGGTTTGTTTTTCCTTCTCCAAATTGGACAGGAAATCCGAAATCCGACTCCTGAGGCAAACTGGGTCACTGCCCACCCGCTCTAACGAGCGTCCTTGTTGCTCTGAATTGTAACTTATTAGGAGCCAAATTAGTGTGGTTGCCAAGGATAAAGCAGTGCATAGAACCGGCATAGCCTTGAACCTCACTTTATTTTTTTAAGATGTTTTTGTTTGATATGTGTGATTTGCCTTCACGGATTTAAGTATTGCATCTGTGTGTAGTACCAGCAGAGACCAGAGGAGGGCAGAAGATGCTCTGTAACTGGAGTTAGGGACAGTCCTGAGCTGTCCTGTGAATGCTGGGAATTGAAGAGGGCATCTGATGCCATTACAGATGGTTGTGAGCCACCATGTGGTTGCTGGGATTTGAACTCAGGACCTTTGGAAGAGCAGTCAGTGCTTTTTACCGCCGAGCCATTTCACCAGCCTGAGGAGTCCTGTTCCTAACCGCTGAGCCATCCTCTTGTATTTTGTTTTGAGACAAATTTTCATGTATTCCAGGTTAGCTTGAAATTTACTATATAGTCAAAATGGCTCTCAACGCCTGATTCTTCATACCTACTGTTTAATAGAGGTGCAGGACATGCGTCCATTTTCTCTGCCAATTAAAGTATTAAAAGACAGGAAATAATGGTGGTGGTGCTTACCTTTAATCTCACCACTCAGGAAGCATAGGAAGGAGGATCTCTGTGAGTTCAAGGCCAGGCTGTTCTACACAGCGAGTCCAGGACAGCCAGGCATACACAGGGAAACCCTGTCTTTAAAAAAACCGAAAAAGGGGAGGGGCAGGAAAACATGTTACCAGAAACAAAGGGGAGTCCCGGCAGAGCCATGAGACTGGGGATACCAGGATTCACCTTGGGGCTCTTGTTCTCATTAAAAGCATAAGAAGGGGCACAAACAGACACTCAAGCGCCAAGAACTGACACATCAGAAGTTAGGACCTGCACAGCCATCCTGCTGCAGTCTGGGAGCGCTGCACTGGAGTCAGGAAGCCCAGCATGGCGGGTTTAGAGCACACTTACTTAGGCTTGGGCCAGCATCTGAGAACAGGGAGACACAGACAGGGCTTTCTGCTCTTGGATTTCTGTTTGAGGGCCAGCAAGGCGGCTTAGCCGTTAAAGATGAGCTGCTGAGCTGGTGCCCTCAATCCACACAGAATCACACGGTACTCGTTGCATAGACACGGAATCAAAGTGTAACACGTTTTTTAATTTGACAATTATAGACGATTCCCAGCACCCCTCCACCCGCCATTAATTCCGAATGCTGTTTTGTGAATGTAGGAAACAAACATTCAGCTATTGATTGGTGTGCAGTAAAGAAACGATGAGAACGACCCAGAAGAGAAGGTGTGGGGAAACTCCTGCAGAGGCTCACGCGGCTGCTCTCCTGGTTTAGTGATGCCGCACCGCCCTCACACAGGCTTCCTCCTGCGCCTCTGGACACACCGATGCTCTGCGAGTTGACAGGCCAGAATGAGAGCTTCCTTAGCTGTGAAGTGCTCAGAGGGCTTGTGAGGGTTGAGGGAGACACAGCTGCCTCACTGGAAGGAACAGCAGGGGTCATCTCTACGGAAGAGGAGAAAGGGCGAAAGTCACATCGGGACGCTCATTTACATCGTCCTATATTCTCAGAGCTCCCCAACAACCCCACAGGACACCCCGAGCCTGCTCTGGGGGCTGGGAACTTGTTGGAAAACGGAATCTATAATAGGTCGTGACCTGCGCTTGGGAATGAAGACCGAGTTTCTGTGAGGTTCCCGAGACCCCGCAGAGTCTAGGGCGGTGTGGGAGGGGTACAGGTTTGGTTTCAGACCCGGGGCAAGGGACTGAGGTGCAGATGTTACAAATCAAAACAGGCCTGGCCTCCATGTTCTCCCAACACCTCTCAGTCCCTGCCTTGCAAACCCTGCCCCAACCCTCAACTTTCCACTCCAGAGCCTGGGCCACTGCCCTGGATGCTTTTCCTTAAAAATCCAGACAGCTGTCTTCCTTCCTTCCTTCCTTCCTTCCTTCCTTCCTTCCTTCCTTCCTTCCTTCCTTCCTTCCTTCCTTCCTTCCTTCCTCTCTCTCTTTCTCTTTCTTTCCTCCCTTCCTTCTTTCTTTCTTTCTCTCCCCCTCCTCACTCCCCCTCTTCCCTCCTTCCCTCTCTCCCCTTCCTTCCCCTTCCCTCCCCCTTCCTTAGCCCTCCCTCCCTCTCCCTCCCTCCCTCTCCCTCCCTCCCTCTCTCTCCCTCCCTCTCCCTCCCTCTCTCTCTCTCTCCTTCTCTTCTCCTCCCTCTCCCTCCCTCCCTTCCCCTCTCTCCCCCTCACCAAAGCATGCAAGCTCTTTCTCTTTACCCCTCCCTTCCCTTCTCTCCTCCTGGTGACTTCCCTGGCCTTGGTCCTTCGGGCCAGTGAATGGTGGTCCATGCCTTTAATCTCAGCACTTGGGAGGCAGAGCCAGGTGGATCTCTGTGAGTTCAGCGCCAGGCCGATCTATACAGTAAACTCACTGTCAGCCAGGCTACATAGTGAGACCCTGTCTCAAAAAAAGAAAAAACAAACAAACAAAAAACAAAAAACCAAACAAACAAGCCAACAAAAGAACAAAAAAAATTTTTTGTAATTAAAAATGAACATACCAGAAGGATTCCAGTCCATGGTCTATATGACGGGAACAGAGCATGCTCAGAGATGGTCTGCCAATCATTTTAAAACACCAGCGGAGCATGCCCAGAAACCCGTTTCTCCACCGTATTTGTGATTCAAAATGGACATGCGCAGATGTGTCTTTGGCTGCCATCTTTAATTTGCCCACCATGACCTTGAGCTAAACAAACCCCATGTGTCTCCTGTAGTCCCTTCTTAGATAGTTCCTCCAACTAAGCATGTGGCTTCCTGGAAGTGCTTTCCTATCTGACTGTGTGTGGACTGTTCTGGAGGAGGCGGGGGAGGAGGAGGGGGAGGAGGAGGGAGAGAAGGAGGAGGGGGGCACAGCTCTGGAATGACTGGGGTCTCTCCTTGCCCTCTGTGGGTAAGGATCCTTTGCTGATTCTCACCAAGATGCAAACTAGTTACATAGGATCCAGGGGGGAACATGCTGAATTTGGCGGGAGAGGGAAGAGCGTGTGTGAATTCCATCAGAGGAGACATTCTAGCTACTCAGATTCTCTTCGGTCCATAGACTAGAAGCTAGGCTTTGGGCACCAGAGAGGAAATGCTGCTTGAAAGTCAGCTTATTGTTTCTGAGGGACAAAAATTCTCAAAAAGTCAGCCAAGAACCATTGAGCTATCCCTGGGACTTTTCGAGGTATGATGGTTGACTGAACCAAGGGACACTCTCTGGGAGTCTCTGGGAAAGCACGATTTAATCTCTGTCTTAGGGTTTTACTGCTGTGAAGAGACACCGTGACCATGACAACTCTTCTATCGGAAGGCATTTAATTCGGGCTGGCTGACAGGGTCAGAGGCTCAGTCCATTGTCATCATGGCAGGGTGTTAGAAGAGGCAAGAGTTCTATATGGTGATCTGCAGGTAGCAGGTGACTGTGTGCCACACTGGGCATAGCATGTACATAGGAGACCTTAAAGCCCACCCCCGCAGTGACACACTTCCTCTGACAATGCCATGCCTCCTAATAGTGCCACTCCCTGTGAACTAGGCAGTCACACACGTGGGTCTGTGGAAGCCAAGCCTATTCAAACCCACAGAATCTCACAGAATCTAGGTGTCAGCAGCACCAAGCCCTTCTCTTCTTCTGAAACAGAAGCCTCAGTGGTTTAGCATTTGCTTTGAATGATTGTGTGGCCCTGGGAGTGTCTGCAGGTGTCTACACTGTTCTGCAGGCCAGCAGGGGAAGGGAAAATCCTTGCTCCCTTGCATCTGTGATGTCCTTTATTTCCTAACCTTGGACATCAAAACCCCATGGTCCTCACCTTTGGAATCCCCAGGCTGACATCAGTGGCTCCCTGGGCCCATGGACCTGTACCTTGGACTGAGTGAGGTTTGTATATGCTTGGCCCAGGAGGTGGCACTAAGGTGTGGCCTTGTTGGAGTGAATGTGTCGCTCCGGGTGTGGGCTTTAATGCCCTAGTCCTAGCTTCCTGGAAGTGAATCTTTTGCTAGCTGCCTTTGGCACAAGAGGTGGAACTCTCAGCTCCTCCTGCACCATGCCTGCCTGGATGCTGCCATGCTCCTGCCTTGATGAAAATGGACTGAAGCTCTGACCCTGTAAGCCGGCCCCAACTAAATGCTGTCATTTATAAGACTTGCCATTGTCATGGTGTCTGCAGTAAAACCCTAAATTAGACTGAGAATTATATTTCTGGACTGAGCCACACTACCAACCTCTCTGATTCTCTAGGGAGGAATGGTGAGCATCCACAATAAATTCCTCCACACCTGTCGATTCGATTCGGTTCGATTCGGTTCGATTCGGTTCGATTCGGTTCGATTCGGTTCGATTCGGTTCGAATCGGTTCGATTCGGTTCGATTCGGTTCGAATCGGTTCGATTCGGTTCGAATCGGTTCGATTCGGTTCGATTCGGTTCGATTCGGTTCGAATCGCTTTCTTATCATAGACAGGGCATAGTGCAGAGGGGCGACCTGTTCAGAAGAAGAGAGTGCGCGCTCTGACATGAAGCGCTTTTCCGAGCGGCTCCGCCATGCGCGTCTCCGTCCACTCCGCACGCCTCCATTCTGGGGTGCTTCTCCCAGCGTTCCACACCTCAGGCTCACGGGCTTCCACACGCTTCACGCCATGCGCAACCGCGAGTTTGTACCGCCAACCTTAGGCTTCCGCCAGGGACTCTGGCTGTCCACGCCCAGAACCTGGAGGAAGGGCGTTGCTCCCCTTCGCTGTCTCAGGTCTGGAGACCTCGTGACCCTGAGAGGCAGGGCACATTTTCTTCTGTGGCTGTTTAAGAAAGCGATGGGGAATGCTGGACACATGAGAACAGGCGCGTCCTGCCTTGGAGTGTAATTGAAGACTCTGCACAGCACAGTTAACACTGCTTATTAAGGCCTTACTCCCTCCCAAACTATAAACCGGAAATTTTCTAGAAATCCCAACTTAAAGGGAAAAGGCTGTCTTAAACCTCTTGAGCAACCCTGATGATTTCTGATGCTACTTTATCAGGTCACCAAAAGGATTAGATTGCCTGGGGACAGACAGCTGGGGAAGGGCAACCCAATCCGGCTTTGGAGAAGTTTAGGGTAGAGTGCAGGGTGTGCCTGCCGCCAGGGCCCTGTCACACCTCAGTCTCGGTAACAGACTGTGGGGCTGGGAGAGCCTGGTGGCCCTTTTGTCTGGGGCTTGAAACTTAGCGCTCAGGAACGCTCTTGGGCCCTCGGGAACGTGCCTAACGCGCCTTGGAGGCCCACATTAGCCTCTCATGTCAAACTCGCAGCTGTCCAGTGGACGCAGAGGAAATGAGGAGGGGGCTCGCCTTAGGACACTCATACCACCCGGAAATGTGTCCTTTTGCCTACTGGGGGTGAAGGATACAAGGCTGGGGAAGGGGTTTGGGGAGAAGATCAGGCACGGAGTACAGAGTAAAACCATGGAAAAATGCATGAGAAAGGCCATAAAGAAACTTAGAACTTGTATACTGACATTAAAAAAACAAATTAAAATGAATAAGTAAAGAAAGAAAGAAAAAGAAAGGAAGGAGGAGAGAGAGAGAGAACCCCAATACCCTACTAGCCTTCTAGTGTGTCTCTGTCTCCAAGGCAACACAATTGTAGCCTTAAAGTGGTGCAGCGAATTCTGGGTGTTGTAGTGTCCAGGAAGCAGAGAGGTAGGAGGTGCGCTTGTCAGTAAAACAGAGCTGGCAGAAACGTCTGATTCAAGGAATGGTTTGGGAGACTGAAAACGCTTTGCAGATAGTTTTAGGATGCTGGCATTTCCTTAGGTAAGAGAGAGGAGAAGAAAGGGGAGAGCGCCAAGGATTGTGGGAGTTGTAGTTTTGCACTCTGTGCCGGTCTGGAGACGGAAATCACGAGCCTGCACCTATGTGGACAGCATGCCCTGCATTTAGCCTGCTTTTTCCCCTAGCCAGGGTTCCAAGGTCAACTAAAAAGGCTGATTCCCATAAGGAATCTCATGGCCTTCCTGAGAGCACCGGCGAGGTTTGGGGATTGGGGTGTCCAGGATTGGAGTTGAGGGGGGTGTAGGTCGAGGGGCAGCATTCGTGCAACAGTATCTGTGCAAACCCTCACGTTGTGTCCCGCTTCCTGCGTTATAGGGAGTGAGCAGAGAGCGACAATGTGGAGCACTCAGGTTTGTTTTTCCTTCTCCAAATTGGACAGGAAATCCGAAATCCGACTCCTGAGGCAAACTGGGTCACTGCCCGCCCGCTCTAACGAGCGTCCTTGTTGCTCTGAATTGTAACTTATTAGGAGCCAAATTAGTGTGGTTGCCAAGGATAAAGCAGTGCATAGAACCGGCATAGCCTTGAACCTCACTTTATTTTTTTTAAGATGTTTTTGTTTGATATGTGTGATTTGCCTTCACGGATTTAAGTATTGCATCTGTGTGTAGTACCAGCAGAGACCAGAGGAGGGCAGAAGATGCTCTGTAACTGGAGTTAGGGACAGTCCTGAGCTGTCCTGTGAATGCTGGGAATTGAAGAGGGCATCTGATGCCATTACAGATGGTTGTGAGCCACCATGTGGTTGCTGGGATTTGAACTCAGGACCTTTGGAAGAGCAGTCAGTGCTTTTTACCGCCGAGCCATTTCACCAGCCTGAGGAGTCCTGTTCCTAACCGCTGAGCCATCCTCTTGTATTTTGTTTTGAGACAAATTTTCATGTATTCCAGGTTAGCTTGAAATTTACTATATAGTCAAAATGGCTCTCAACGCCTGATTCTTCATACCTACTGTTTAATAGAGGTGCAGGACATGCGTCCATTTTCTCTGCCAATTAAAGTATTAAAAGACAGGAAATAATGGTGGTGGTGCTTACCTTTAATCTCACCACTCAGGAAGCATAGGAAGGAGGATCTCTGTGAGTTCAAGGCCAGGCTGTTCTACACAGCGAGTCCAGGACAGCCAGGCATACACAGGGAAACCCTGTCTTTAAAAAAACCGAAAAAGGGGAGGGGCAGGAAAACATGTTACCAGAAACAAAGGGGAGTCCCGGCAGAGCCATGAGACTGGGGATACCAGGATTCACCTTGGGGCTCTTGTTCTCATTAAAAGCATAAGAAGGGGCACAAACAGACACTCAAGCGCCAAGAACTGACACATCAGAAGTTAGGACCTGCACAGCCATCCTGCTGCAGTCTGGGAGCGCTGCACTGGAGTCAGGAAGCCCAGCATGGCGGGTTTAGAGCACACTTACTTAGGCTTGGGCCAGCATCTGAGAACAGGGAGACACAGACAGGGCTTTCTGCTCTTGGATTTCTGTTTGAGGGCCAGCAAGGCGGCTTAGCCGTTAAAGATGAGCTGCTGAGCTGGTGCCCTCAATCCACACAGAATCACACGGTACTCGTTGCATAGACACGGAATCAAAGTGTAACACGTTTTTTAATTTGACAATTATAGACGATTCCCAGCACCCCTCCACCCGCCATTAATTCCGAATGCTGTTTTGTGAATGTAGGAAACAAACATTCAGCTATTGATTGGTGTGCAGTAAAGAAACGATGAGAACGACCCAGAAGAGAAGGTGTGGGGAAACTCCTGCAGAGGCTCACGCGGCTGCTCTCCTGGTTTAGTGATGCCGCACCGCCCTCACACAGGCTTCCTCCTGCGCCTCTGGACACACCGATGCTCTGCGAGTTGACAGGCCAGAATGAGAGCTTCCTTAGCTGTGAAGTGCTCAGAGGGCTTGTGAGGGTTGAGGGAGACACAGCTGCCTCACTGGAAGGAACAGCAGGGGTCATCTCTACGGAAGAGGAGAAAGGGCGAAAGTCACATCGGGACGCTCATTTACATCGTCCTATATTCTCAGAGCTCCCCAACAACCCCACAGGACACCCCGAGCCTGCTCTGGGGGCTGGGAACTTGTTGGAAAACGGAATCTATAATAGGTCGTGACCTGCGCTTGGGAATGAAGACCGAGTTTCTGTGAGGTTCCCGAGACCCCGCAGAGTCTAGGGCGGTGTGGGAGGGGTACAGGTTTGGTTTCAGACCCGGGGCAAGGGACTGAGGTGCAGATGTTACAAATCAAAACAGGCCTGGCCTCCATGTTCTCCCAACACCTCTCAGTCCCTGCCTTGCAAACCCTGCCCCAACCCTCAACTTTCCACTCCAGAGCCTGGGCCACTGCCCTGGATGCTTTTCCTTAAAAATCCAGACAGCTGTCTTCCTTCCTTCCTTCCTTCCTTCCTTCCTTCCTTCCTTCCTTCCTTCCTTCCTTCCTTCCTTCCTTCCTTCCTTCCTTCCTTCCTCTCTCTCTTTCTCTTTCTTTCCTCCCTTCCTTCTTTCTTTCTTTCTCTCCCCCTCCTCACTCCCCCTCTTCCCTCCTTCCCTCTCGCCCCTTCCTTCCCCTTCCCTCCCCCTTCCTTAGCCCTCCCTCCCTCTCCCTCCCTCCCTCTCCCTCCCTCCCTCTCTCTCCCTCCCTCTCCCTCCCTCTCTCTCTCTCTCCTTCTCTTCTCCTCCCTCTCCCTCCCTCCCTTCCCCTCTCTCCCCCTCACCAAAGCATGCAAGCTCTTTCTCTTTACCCTTCCCTTCCCTTCTCTCCTCCTGGTGACTTCCCTGGCCTTGGTCCTTCGGGCCAGTGAATGGTGGTCCATGCCTTTAATCTCAGCACTTGGGAGGCAGAGCCAGGTGGATCTCTGTGAGTTCAGCGCCAGGCCGATCTATACAGTAAACTCACTGTCAGCCAGGCTACATAGTGAGACCCTGTCTCAAAAAAAGAAAAAACAAACAAACAAAAAACAAAAAACCAAACAAACAAGCCAACAAAAGAACAAAAAAAATTTTTTGTAATTAAAAATGAACATACCAGAAGGATTCCAGTCCATGGTCTATATGGCGGGAACAGAGCATGCTCAGAGATGGTCTGCCAATCATTTTAAAACACCAGCGGAGCATGCCCAGAAACCCGTTTCTCCACCGTATTTGTGATTCAAAATGGACATGCGCAGATGTGTCTTTGGCTGCCATCTTTAATTTGCCCACCATGACCTTGAGCTAAACAAACCCCATGTGTCTCCTGTAGTCCCTTCTTAGATAGTTCCTCCAACTAAGCATGTGGCTTCCTGGAAGTGCTTTCCTATCTGACTGTGTGTGGACTGTTCTGGAGGAGGCGGGGGAGGAGGAGGGGGAGGAGGAGGGAGAGAAGGAGGAGGGGGGCACAGCTCTGGAATGACTGGGGTCTCTCCTTGCCCTCTGTGGGTAAGGATCCTTTGCTGATTCTCACCAAGATGCAAACTAGTTACATAGGATCCAGGGGGGAACATGCTGAATTTGGCGGGAGAGGGAAGAGCGTGTGTGAATTCCATCAGAGGAGACATTCTAGCTACTCAGATTCTCTTCGGTCCATAGACTAGAAGCTAGGCTTTGGGCACCAGAGAGGAAATGCTGCTTGAAAGTCAGCTTATTGTTTCTGAGGGACAAAAATTCTCAAAAAGTCAGCCAAGAACCATTGAGCTATCCCTGGGACTTTTCGAGGTATGATGGTTGACTGAACCAAGGGACACTCTCTGGGAGTCTCTGGGAAAGCACGATTTAATCTCTGTCTTAGGGTTTTACTGCTGTGAAGAGACACCGTGACCATGACAACTCTTCTATCGGAAGGCATTTAATTCGGGCTGGCTGACAGGGTCAGAGGCTCAGTCCATTGTCATCATGGCAGGGTGTTAGAAGAGGCAAGAGTTCTATATGGTGATCTGCAGGTAGCAGGTGACTGTGTGCCACACTGGGCATAGCATGTACATAGGAGACCTTAAAGCCCACCCCCGCAGTGACACACTTCCTCTGACAATGCCATGCCTCCTAATAGTGCCACTCCCTGTGAACTAGGCAGTCACACACGTGGGTCTGTGGAAGCCAAGCCTATTCAAACCCACAGAATCTCACAGAATCTAGGTGTCAGCAGCACCAAGCCCTTCTCTTCTTCTGAAACAGAAGCCTCAGTGGTTTAGCATTTGCTTTGAATGATTGTGTGGCCCTGGGAGTGTCTGCAGGTGTCTACACTGTTCTGCAGGCCAGCAGGGGAAGGGAAAATCCTTGCTCCCTTGCATCTGTGATGTCCTTTATTTCCTAACCTTGGACATCAAAACCCCAGGGTCCTCACCTTTGGAATCCCCAGGCTGACATCAGTGGCTCCCTGGGCCCATGGACCTGTACCTTGGACTGAGTGAGGTTTGTATATGCTTGGCCCAGGAGGTGGCACTAAGGTGTGGCCTTGTTGGAGTGAATGTGTCGCTCCGGGTGTGGGCTTTAATGCCCTAGTCCTAGCTTCCTGGAAGTGAATCTTTTGCTAGCTGCCTTTGGCACAAGAGGTGGAACTCTCAGCTCCTCCTGCACCATGCCTGCCTGGATGCTGCCATGCTCCTGCCTTGATGAAAATGGACTGAAGCTCTGACCCTGTAAGCCGGCCCCAACTAAATGCTGTCATTTATAAGACTTGCCATTGTCATGGTGTCTGCAGTAAAACCCTAAATTAGACTGAGAATTATATTTCTGGACTGAGCCACACTACCAACCTCTCTGATTCTCTAGGGAGGAATGGTGAGCATCCACAATAAATTCCTCCACACCTGTCGATTCGATTCGGTTCGATTCGGTTCGATTCGGTTCGATTCGGTTCGATTCGGTTCGATTCGGTTCGAATCGGTTCGATTCGGTTCGATTCGGTTCGAATCGGTTCGATTCGGTTCGATTCGGTTCGATTCGGTTCGAATCGGTTCGATTCGGTTCGATTCGGTTCGATTCGGTTCGATTCGGTTCGAATCGGTTCGATTCGGTTCGATTCGGTTCGATTCGGTTAGATTCGGTTCGAATCGCTTTCTTATCATAGACAGGGCATAGTGCAGAGGGGCGACCTGTTCAGAAGAAGAGAGTGCGCGCTCTGACATGAAGCGCTTTTCCGAGCGGCTCCGCCATGCGCGTCTCCGTCCACTCCGCACGCCTCCATTCTGGGGTGCTTCTCCCAGCGTTCCACACCTCAGGCTCACGGGCTTCCACACGCTTCACGCCATGCGCAACCGCGAGTTTGTACCGCCAACCTTAGGCTTCCGCCAGGGACTCTGGCTGTCCACGCCCAGAACCTGGAGGAAGGGCGTTGCTCCCCTTCGCTGTCTCAGGTCTGGAGACCTCGTGACCCTGAGAGGCAGGGCACATTTTCTTCTGTGGCTGTTTAAGAAAGCGATGGGGAATGCTGGACACATGAGAACAGGCGCGTCCTGCCTTGGAGTGTAATTGAAGACTCTGCACAGCACAGTTAACACTGCTTATTAAGGCCTTACTCCCTCCCAAACTATAAACCGGAAATTTTCTAGAAATCCCAACTTAAAGGGAAAAGGCTGTCTTAAACCTCTTGAGCAACCCTGATGATTTCTGATGCTACTTTATCAGGTCACCAAAAGGATTAGATTGCCTGGGGACAGACAGCTGGGGAAGGGCAACCCAATCCGGCTTTGGAGAAGTTTAGGGTAGAGTGCAGGGTGTGCCTGCCGCCAGGGCCCTGTCACACCTCAGTCTCGGTACAGACTGTGGGGCTGGGAGAACCTGGTGGCCCTTTTGTCTGGGGCTTGAAACTTAGCGCTCAGGAACGCTCTTGGGCCCTCGGGAACGTGCCTAACGCGCCTTGGAGGCCCACATTAGCCTCTCATGTCAAACTCGCAGCTGTCCAGTGGACGCAGAGGAAATGAGGAGGGGGCTCGCCTTAGGACACTCATACCACCCGGAAATGTGTCCTTTTGCCTACTGGGGGTGAAGGATACAAGGCTGGGGAAGGGGTTTGGGGAGAAGATCAGGCACGGAGTACAGAGTAAAACCATGGAAAAATGCATGAGAAAGGCCATAAAGAAACTTAGAACTTGTATACTGACATTAAAAAAACAAATTAAAATGAATAAGTAAAGAAAGAAAGAAAAAGAAAGGAAGGAGGAGAGAGAGAGAGAACCCCAGTACCCTACTAGCCTTCTAGTGTGTCTCTGTCTCCAAGGCAACACAATTGTAGCCTTAAAGTGGTGCAGCGAATTCTGGGTGTTGTAGTGTCCAGGAAGCAGAGAGGTAGGAGGTGCGCTTGTCAGTAAAACGGAGCTGGCAGAAACTTCTGATTCAAGGAATGGTTTGGGAGACTGAAAACGCTTTGCAGATAGTTTTAGGATGCTGGCATTTCCTTAGGTAAGAGAGAGGAGAAGAAAGGGGAGAGCGCCAAGGATTGTGGGAGTTGTAGTTTTGCACTCTGTGCCGGTCTGGAGACGGAAATCACGAGCCTGCACCTATGTGGACAGCATGCCCTGCATTTAGCCTGCTTTTTCCCCTAGCCAGGGTTCCAAGGTCAACTAAAAAGGCTGATTCCCATAAGGAATCTCATGGCCTTCCTGAGAGCACCGGCGAGGTTTGGGGATTGGGGTGTCCAGGATTGGAGTTGAGGGGGGTGTAGGTCGAGGGGCAGCATTCGTGCAACAGTATCTGTGCAAACCCTCACGTTGTGTCCCGCTTCCTGCGTTATAGGGAGTGAGCAGAGAGCGACAATGTGGAGCACTCAGGTTTGTTTTTCCTTCTCCAAATTGGACAGGAAATCCGAAATCCGACTCCTGAGGCAAACTGGGTCACTGCCCGCCCGCTCTAACGAGCGTCCTTGTTGCTCTGAATTGTAACTTATTAGGAGCCAAATTAGTGTGGTTGCCAAGGATAAAGCAGTGCATAGAACCGGCATAGCCTTGAACCTCACTTTATTTTTTTTAAGATGTTTTTGTTTGATATGTGTGATTTGCCTTCACGGATTTAAGTATTGCATCTGTGTGTAGTACCAGCAGAGACCAGAGGAGGGCAGAAGATGCTCTGTAACTGGAGTTAGGGACAGTCCTGAGCTGTCCTGTGAATGCTGGGAATTGAAGAGGGCATCTGATGCCATTACAGATGGTTGTGAGCCACCATGTGGTTGCTGGGATTTGAACTCAGGACCTTTGGAAGAGCAGTCAGTGCTTTTTACCGCCGAGCCATTTCACCAGCCTGAGGAGTCCTGTTCCTAACCGCTGAGCCATCCTCTTGTATTTTGTTTTGAGACAAATTTTCATGTATTCCAGGTTAGCTTGAAATTTACTATATAGTCAAAATGGCTCTCAACGCCTGATTCTCCATACCTACTGTTTAATAGAGGTGCAGGACATGCGTCCATTTTCTCTGCCAATTAAAGTATTAAAAGACAGGAAATAATGGTGGTGGTGCTTACCTTTAATCTCACCACTCAGGAAGCATAGGAAGGAGGATCTCTGTGAGTTCAAGGCCAGGCTGTTCTACACAGCGAGTCCAGGACAGCCAGGCATACACAGGGAAACCCTGTCTTTAAAAAAACCGAAAAAGGGGAGGGGCAGGAAAACATGTTACCAGAAACAAAGGGGAGTCCCGGCAGAGCCATGAGACTGGGGATACCAGGATTCACCTTGGGGCTCTTGTTCTCATTAAAAGCATAAGAAGGGGCACAAACAGACACTCAAGCGCCAAGAACTGACACATCAGAAGTTAGGACCTGCACAGCCATCCTGCTGCAGTCTGGGAGCGCTGCACTGGAGTCAGGAAGCCCAGCATGGCGGGTTTAGAGCACACTTACTTAGGCTTGGGCCAGCATCTGAGAACAGGGAGACACAGACAGGGCTTTCTGCTCTTGGATTTCTGTTTGAGGGCCAGCAAGGCGGCTTAGCCGTTAAAGATGAGCTGCTGAGCTGGTGCCCTCAATCCACACAGAATCACACGGTACTCGTTGCATAGACACGGAATCAAAGTGTAACACGTTTTTTAATTTGACAATTATAGACGATTCCCAGCACCCCTCCACCCGCCATTAATTCCGAATGCTGTTTTGTGAATGTAGGAAACAAACATTCAGCTATTGATTGGTGTGCAGTAAAGAAACGATGAGAACGACCCAGAAGAGAAGGTGTGGGGAAACTCCTGCAGAGGCTCACGCGGCTGCTCTCCTGGTTTAGTGATGCCGCACCGCCCTCACACAGGCTTCCTCCTGCGCCTCTGGACACACCGATGCTCTGCGAGTTGACAGGCCAGAATGAGAGCTTCCTTAGCTGTGAAGTGCTCAGAGGGCTTGTGAGGGTTGAGGGAGACACAGCTGCCTCACTGGAAGGAACAGCAGGGGTCATCTCTACGGAAGAGGAGAAAGGGCGAAAGTCACATCGGGACGCTCATTTACATCGTCCTATATTCTCAGAGCTCCCCAACAACCCCACAGGACACCCCGAGCCTGCTCTGGGGGCTGGGAACTTGTTGGAAAACGGAATCTATAATAGGTCGTGACCTGCGCTTGGGAATGAAGACCGAGTTTCTGTGAGGTTCCCGAGACCCCGCAGAGTCTAGGGCGGTGTGGGAGGGGTACAGGTTTGGTTTCAGACCCGGGGCAAGGGACTGAGGTGCAGATGTTACAAATCAAAACAGGCCTGGCCTCCATGTTCTCCCAACACCTCTCAGTCCCTGCCTTGCAAACCCTGCCCCAACCCTCAACTTTCCACTCCAGAGCCTGGGCCACTGCCCTGGATGCTTTTCCTTAAAAATCCAGACAGCTGTCTTCCTTCCTTCCTTCCTTCCTTCCTTCCTTCCTTCCTTCCTTCCTTCCTTCCTCTCTCTCTTTCTCTTTCTTTCCTCCCTTCCTTCTTTCTTTCTTTCTCTCCCCCTCCTCACTCCCCCTCTTCCCTCCTTCCCTCTCTCCCCTTCCTTCCCCTTCCCTCCCCCTTCCTTAGCCCTCCCTCCCTCTCCCTCCCTCCCTCTCCCTCCCTCCCTCTCTCTCCCTCCCTCTCCCTCCCTCTCTCTCTCTCTCTCCTTCTCTTCTCCTCCCTCTCCCTCCCTCCCTTCCCCTCTCTCCCCCTCACCAAAGCATGCAAGCTCTTTCTCTTTACCCCTCCCTTCCCTTCTCTCCTCCTGGTGACTTCCCTGGCCTTGGTCCTTCGGGCCAGTGAATGGTGGTCCATGCCTTTAATCTCAGCACTTGGGAGGCAGAGCCAGGTGGATCTCTGTGAGTTCAGCGCCAGGCCGATCTATACAGTAAACTCACTGTCAGCCAGGCTACATAGTGAGACCCTGTCTCAAAAAAAGAAAAAACAAACAAACAAAAAACAAAAAACCAAACAAACAAGCCAACAAAAGAACAAAAAAAATTTTTTGTAATTAAAAATGAACATACCAGAAGGATTCCAGTCCATGGTCTATATGATGGGAACAGAGCATGCTCAGAGATGGTCTGCCAATCATTTTAAAACACCAGCGGAGCATGCCCAGAAACCCGTTTCTCCACCGTATTTGTGATTCAAAATGGACATGCGCAGATGTGTCTTTGGCTGCCATCTTTAATTTGCCCACCATGACCTTGAGCTAAACAAACCCCATGTGTCTCCTGTAGTCCCTTCTTAGATAGTTCCTCCAACTAAGCATGTGGCTTCCTGGAAGTGCTTTCCTATCTGACTGTGTGTGGACTGTTCTGGAGGAGGCGGGGGAGGAGGAGGGGGAGGAGGAGGGAGAGAAGGAGGAGGGGGGCACAGCTCTGGAATGACTGGGGTCTCTCCTTGCCCTCTGTGGGTAAGGATCCTTTGCTGATTCTCACCAAGATGCAAACTAGTTACATAGGATCCAGGGGGGAACATGCTGAATTTGGCGGGAGAGGGAAGAGCGTGTGTGAATTCCATCAGAGGAGACATTCTAGCTACTCAGATTCTCTTCGGTCCATAGACTAGAAGCTAGGCTTTGGGCACCAGAGAGGAAATGCTGCTTGAAAGTCAGCTTATTGTTTCTGAGGGACAAAAATTCTCAAAAAGTCAGCCAAGAACCATTGAGCTATCCCTGGGACTTTTCGAGGTATGATGGTTGACTGAACCAAGGGACACTCTCTGGGAGTCTCTGGGAAAGCACGATTTAATCTCTGTCTTAGGGTTTTACTGCTGTGAAGAGACACCGTGACCATGACAACTCTTCTATCGGAAGGCATTTAATTCGGGCTGGCTGACAGGGTCAGAGGCTCAGTCCATTGTCATCATGGCAGGGTGTTAGAAGAGGCAAGAGTTCTATATGGTGATCTGCAGGTAGCAGGTGACTGTGTGCCACACTGGGCATAGCATGTACATAGGAGACCTTAAAGCCCACCCCTGCAGTGACACACTTCCTCTGACAATGCCATGCCTCCTAATAGTGCCACTCCCTGTGAACTAGGCAGTCACACACGTGGGTCTGTGGAAGCCAAGCCTATTCAAACCCACAGAATCTCACAGAATCTAGGTGTCAGCAGCACCAAGCCCTTCTCTTCTTCTGAAACAGAAGCCTCAGTGGTTTAGCATTTGCTTTGAATGATTGTGTGGCCCTGGGAGTGTCTGCAGGTGTCTACACTGTTCTGCAGGCCAGCAGGGGAAGGGAAAATCCTTGCTCCCTTGCATCTGTGATGTCCTTTATTTCCTAACCTTGGACATCAAAACCCCATGGTCCTCACCTTTGGAATCCCCAGGCTGACATCAGTGGCTCCCTGGGCCCATGGACCTGTACCTTGGACTGAGTGAGGTTTGTATATGCTTGGCCCAGGAGGTGGCACTAAGGTGTGGCCTTGTTGGAGTGAATGTGTCGCTCCGGGTGTGGGCTTTAATGCCCTAGTCCTAGCTTCCTGGAAGTGAATCTTTTGCTAGCTGCCTTTGGCACAAGAGGTGGAACTCTCAGCTCCTCCTGCACCATGCCTGCCTGGATGCTGCCATGCTCCTGCCTTGATGAAAATGGACTGAAGCTCTGACCCTGTAAGCCGGCCCCAACTAAATGCTGTCATTTATAAGACTTGCCATTGTCATGGTGTCTGCAGTAAAACCCTAAATTAGACTGAGAATTATATTTCTGGACTGAGCCACACTACCAACCTCTCTGATTCTCTAGGGAGGAATGGTGAGCATCCACAATAAATTCCTCCACACCTGTCGATTCGATTCGGTTCGATTCGGTTCGATTCGGTTCGATTCGGTTCGATTCGGTTCGATTCGGTTCGATTCGGTTCGAATCGGTTCGATTCGGTTCGATTCGGTTCGATTCGGTTCGAATCGGTTCGATTCGGTTCGATTCGGTTCGATTCGGTTCGATTCGGTTCGAATCGGTTCGATTCGGTTCGATTCGGTTCGATTCGGTTCGAATCGGTTCGATTCGGTTCGAATCGGTTCGAATCGGTTCGATTCGGTTCGATTCGGTTCGAATCGCTTTCTTATCATAGACAGGGCATAGTGCAGAGGGGCGACCTGTTCAGAAGAAGAGAGTGCGCGCTCTGACATGAAGTGCTTTTCCGAGCGGCTCCGCCATGCGCGTCTCCGTCCACTCCGCACGCCTCCATTCTGGGGTGCTTCTCCCAGCGTTCCACACCTCAGGCTCACGGGCTTCCACACGCTTCACGCCATGCGCAACCGCGAGTTTGTACCGCCAACCTTAGGCTTCCGCCAGGGACTCTGGCTGTCCACGCCCAGAACCTGGAGGAAGGGCGTTGCTCCCCTTCGCTGTCTCAGGTCTGGAGACCTCGTGACCCTGAGAGGCAGGGCACATTTTCTTCTGTGGCTGTTTAAGAAAGCGATGGGGAATGCTGGACACATGAGAACAGGCGCGTCCTGCCTTGGAGTGTAATTGAAGACTCTGCACAGCACAGTTAACACTGCTTATTAAGGCCTTACTCCCTCCCAAACTATAAACCGGAAATTTTCTAGAAATCCCAACTTAAAGGGAAAAGGCTGTCTTAAACCTCTTGAGCAACCCTGATGATTTCTGATGCTACTTTATCAGGTCACCAAAAGGATTAGATTGCCTGGGGACAGACAGCTGGGGAAGGGCAACCCAATCCGGCTTTGGAGAAGTTTAGGGTAGAGTGCAGGGTGTGCCTGCCGCCAGGGCCCTGTCACACCTCAGTCTCGGTACAGACTGTGGGGCTGGGAGAGCCTGGTGGCCCTTTTGTCTGGGGCTTGAAACTTAGCGCTCAGGAACGCTCTTGGGCCCTCGGGAACGTGCCTAACGCGCCTTGGAGGCCCACATTAGCCTCTCATGTCAAACTCGCAGCTGTCCAGTGGACGCAGAGGAAATGAGGAGGGGGCTCGCCTTAGGACACTCATACCACCCGGAAATGTGTCCTTTTGCCTACTGGGGGTGAAGGATACAAGGCTGGGGAAGGGGTTTGGGGAGAAGATCAGGCACGGAGTACAGAGTAAAACCATGGAAAAATGCATGAGAAAGGCCATAAAGAAACTTAGAACTTGTATACTGACATTAAAAAAACAAATTAAAATGAATAAGTAAAGAAAGAAAGAAAAAGAAAGGAAGGAGGAGAGAGAGAGAGAACCCCAATACCCTACTAGCCTTCTAGTGTGTCTCTGTCTCCAAGGCAACACAATTGTAGCCTTAAAGTGGTGCAGCGACTTCGGGGTGTGGTAGTGTCCAGGAAGCAGAGAGGTAGGAGGTGCGCTTGTCAGTAAAACGGAGCTGGCAGAAACGTCTGATTCAAGGAATGGTTTGGGAGACTGAAAACGCTTTGCAGATAGTTTTAGGATGCTGGCATTTCCTTAGGTAAGAGAGAGGAGAAGAAAGGGGAGAGCGCCAAGGATTGTGGGAGTTGTAGTTTTGCACTCTGTGCCGGTCTGGAGACGGAAATCACGAGCCTGCACCTATGTGGACAGCATGCCCTGCATTTAGCCTGCTTTTTCCCCTAGCCAGGGTTCCAAGGTCAACTAAAAAGGCTGATTCCCATAAGGAATCTCATGGCCTTCCTGAGAGCACCGGCGAGGTTTGGGGATTGGGGTGTCCAGGATTGGAGTTGAGGGGGGTGTAGGTCGAGGGGCAGCATTCGTGCAACAGTATCTGTGCAAACCCTCACGTTGTGTCCCGCTTCCTGCGTTATAGGGAGTGAGCAGAGAGCGACAATGTGGAGCACTCAGGTTTGTTTTTCCTTCTCCAAATTGGACAGGAAATCCGAAATCCGACTCCTGAGGCAAACTGGGTCACTGCCCGCCCGCTCTAACGAGCGTCCTTGTTGCTCTGAATTGTAACTTATTAGGAGCCAAATTAGTGTGGTTGCCAAGGATAAAGCAGTGCATAGAACCGGCATAGCCTTGAACCTCACTTTATTTTTTTTAAGATGTTTTTGTTTGATATGTGTGATTTGCCTTCACGGATTTAAGTATTGCATCTGTGTGTAGTACCAGCAGAGACCAGAGGAGGGCAGAAGATGCTCTGTAACTGGAGTTAGGGACAGTCCTGAGCTGTCCTGTGAATGCTGGGAATTGAAGAGGGCATCTGATGCCATTACAGATGGTTGTGAGCCACCATGTGGTTGCTGGGATTTGAACTCAGGACCTTTGGAAGAGCAGTCAGTGCTTTTTACCGCCGAGCCATTTCACCAGCCTGAGGAGTCCTGTTCCTAACCGCTGAGCCATCCTCTTGTATTTTGTTTTGAGACAAATTTTCATGTATTCCAGGTTAGCTTGAAATTTACTATATAGTCAAAATGGCTCTCAACGCCTGATTCTTCATACCTACTGTTTAATAGAGGTGCAGGACATGCGTCCATTTTCTCTGCCAATTAAAGTATTAAAAGACAGGAAATAATGGTGGTGGTGCTTACCTTTAATCTCACCACTCAGGAAGCATAGGAAGGAGGATCTCTGTGAGTTCAAGGCCAGGCTGTTCTACACAGCGAGTCCAGGACAGCCAGGCATACACAGGGAAACCCTGTCTTTAAAAAAACCGAAAAAGGGGAGGGGCAGGAAAACATGTTACCAGAAACAAAGGGGAGTCCCGGCAGAGCCATGAGACTGGGGATACCAGGATTCACCTTGGGGCTCTTGTTCTCATTAAAAGCATAAGAAGGGGCACAAACAGACACTCAAGCGCCAAGAACTGACACATCAGAAGTTAGGACCTGCACAGCCATCCTGCTGCAGTCTGGGAGCGCTGCACTGGAGTCAGGAAGCCCAGCATGGCGGGTTTAGAGCACACTTACTTAGGCTTGGGCCAGCATCTGAGAACAGGGAGACACAGACAGGGCTTTCTGCTCTTGGATTTCTGTTTGAGGGCCAGCAAGGTGGCTTAGCCGTTAAAGATGAGCTGCTGAGCTGGTGCCCTCAATCCACACAGAATCACACGGTACTCGTTGCATAGACACGGAATCAAAGTGTAACACGTTTTTTAATTTGACAATTATAGACGATTCCCAGCACCCCTCCACCCGCCATTAATTCCGAATGCTGTTTTGTGAATGTAGGAAACAAACATTCAGCTATTGATTGGTGTGCAGTAAAGAAACGATGAGAACGACCCAGAAGAGAAGGTGTGGGGAAACTCCTGCAGAGGCTCACGCGGCTGCTCTCCTGGTTTAGTGATGCCGCACCGCCCTCACACAGGCTTCCTCCTGCGCCTCTGGACACACCGATGCTCTGCGAGTTGACAGGCCAGAATGAGAGCTTCCTTAGCTGTGAAGTGCTCAGAGGGCTTGTGAGGGTTGAGGGAGACACAGCTGCCTCACTGGAAGGAACAGCAGGGGTCATCTCTACGGAAGAGGAGAAAGGGCGAAAGTCACATCGGGACGCTCATTTACATCGTCCTATATTCTCAGAGCTCCCCAACAACCCCACAGGACACCCCGAGCCTGCTCTGGGGGCTGGGAACTTGTTGGAAAACGGAATCTATAATAGGTCGTGACCTGCGCTTGGGAATGAAGACCGAGTTTCTGTGAGGTTCCCGAGACCCCGCAGAGTCTAGGGCGGTGTGGGAGGGGTACAGGTTTGGTTTCAGACCCGGGGCAAGGGACTGAGGTGCAGATGTTACAAATCAAAACAGGCCTGGCCTCCATGTTCTCCCAACACCTCTCAGTCCCTGCCTTGCAAACCCTGCCCCAACCCTCAACTTTCCACTCCAGAGCCTGGGCCACTGCCCTGGATGCTTTTCCTTAAAAATCCAGACAGCTGTCTTCCTTCCTTCCTTCCTTCCTTCCTTCCTTCCTTCCTTCCTTCCTTCCTTCCTTCCTTCCTCTCTCTCTTTCTCTTTCTTTCCTCCCTTCCTTCTTTCTTTCTTTCTCTCCCCCTCCTCACTCCCCCTCTTCCCTCCTTCCCTCTCTCCCCTTCCTTCCCCTTCCCTCCCCCTTCCTTAGCCCTCCCTCCCTCTCCCTCCCTCCCTCTCCCTCCCTCCCTCTCTCTCCCTCCCTCTCCCTCCCTCTCTCTCTCTCTCCTTCTCTTCTCCTCCCTCTCCCTCCCTCCCTTCCCCTCTCTCCCCCTCACCAAAGCATGCAAGCTCTTTCTCTTTACCCCTCCCTTCCCTTCTCTCCTCCTGGTGACTTCCCTGGCCTTGGTCCTTCGGGCCAGTGAATGGTGGTCCATGCCTTTAATCTCAGCACTTGGGAGGCAGAGCCAGGTGGATCTCTGTGAGTTCAGGGCCAGGCCGATCTATACAGTAAACTCACTGTCAGCCAGGCTACATAGTGAGACCCTGTCTCAAAAAAAGAAAAAACAAACAAACAAAAAACAAAAAACCAAACAAACAAGCCAACAAAAGAACAAAAAAAATTTTTTGTAATTAAAAATGAACATACCAGAAGGATTCCAGTCCATGGTCTATATGGCGGGAACAGAGCATGCTCAGAGATGGTCTGCCAATCATTTTAAAACACCAGCGGAGCATGCCCAGAAACCCGTTTCTCCACCGTATTTGTGATTCAAAATGGACATGCGCAGATGTGTCTTTGGCTGCCATCTTTAATTTGCCCACCATGACCTTGAGCTAAACAAACCCCATGTGTCTCCTGTAGTCCCTTCTTAGATAGTTCCTCCAACTAAGCATGTGGCTTCCTGGAAGTGCTTTCCTATCTGACTGTGTGTGGACTGTTCTGGAGGAGGCGGGGGAGGAGGAGGGGGAGGAGGAGGGAGAGAAGGAGGAGGGGGGCACAGTTCTGGAATGACTGGGGTCTCTCCTTGCCCTCTGTGGGTAAGGATCCTTTGCTGATTCTCACCAAGATGCAAACTAGTTACATAGGATCCAGGGGGGAACATGCTGAATTTGGCGGGAGAGGGAAGAGCGTGTGTGAATTCCATCAGAGGAGACATTCTAGCTACTCAGATTCTCTTCGGTCCATAGACTAGAAGCTAGGCTTTGGGCACCAGAGAGGAAATGCTGCTTGAAAGTCAGCTTATTGTTTCTGAGGGACAAAAATTCTCAAAAAGTCAGCCAAGAACCATTGAGCTATCCCTGGGACTTTTCGAGGTATGATGGTTGACTGAACCAAGGGACACTCTCTGGGAGTCTCTGGGAAAGCACGATTTAATCTCTGTCTTAGGGTTTTACTGCTGTGAAGAGACACCGTGACCATGACAACTCTTCTATCGGAAGGCATTTAATTTGGGCTGGCTGACAGGGTCAGAGGCTCAGTCCATTGTCATCATGGCAGGGTGTTAGAAGAGGCAAGAGTTCTATATGGTGATCTGCAGGTAGCAGGTGACTGTGTGCCACACTGGGCATAGCATGTACATAGGAGACCTTAAAGCCCACCCCCGCAGTGACACACTTCCTCTGACAATGCCATGCCTCCTAATAGTGCCACTCCCTGTGAACTAGGCAGTCACACACGTGGGTCTGTGGAAGCCAAGCCTATTCAAACCCACAGAATCTCACAGAATCTAGGTGTCAGCAGCACCAAGCCCTTCTCTTCTTCTGAAACAGAAGCCTCAGTGGTTTAGCATTTGCTTTGAATGATTGTGTGGCCCTGGGAGTGTCTGCAGGTGTCTACACTGTTCTGCAGGCCAGCAGGGGAAGGGAAAATCCTTGCTCCCTTGCATCTGTGATGTCCTTTATTTCCTAACCTTGGACATCAAAACCCCAGGGTCCTCACCTTTGGAATCCCCAGGCTGACATCAGTGGCTCCCTGGGCCCATGGACCTGTACCTTGGACTGAGTGAGGTTTGTATATGCTTGGCCCAGGAGGTGGCACTAAGGTGTGGCCTTGTTGGAGTGAATGTGTCGCTCCGGGTGTGGGCTTTAATGCCCTAGTCCTAGCTTCCTGGAAGTGAATCTTTTGCTAGCTGCCTTTGGCACAAGAGGTGGAACTCTCAGCTCCTCCTGCACCATGCCTGCCTGGATGCTGCCATGCTCCTGCCTTGATGAAAATGGACTGAAGCTCTGACCCTGTAAGCCGGCCCCAACTAAATGCTGTCATTTATAAGACTTGCCATTGTCATGGTGTCTGCAGTAAAACCCTAAATTAGACTGAGAATTATATTTCTGGACTGAGCCACACTACCAACCTCTCTGATTCTCTAGGGAGGAATGGTGAGCATCCACAATAAATTCCTCCACACCTGTCGATTCGATTCGGTTCGATTCGGTTCGATTCGGTTCGATTCGGTTCGAATCGGTTCGATTCGGTTCGATTCGGTTCGATTCGGTTCGAATCGGTTCGAATCGGTTCGATTCGGTTCGATTCGGTTCGATTCGGTTCGAATCGCTTTCTTATCATAGACAGGGCATAGTGCAGAGGGGCGACCTGTTCAGAAGAAGAGAGTGCGCGCTCTGACATGAAGCGCTTTTCCGAGCGGCTCCGCCATGCGCGTCTCCGTCCACTCCGCACGCCTCCATTCTGGGGTGCTTCTCCCAGCGTTCCACACCTCAGGCTCACGGGCTTCCACACGCTTCACGCCATGCGCAACCGCGAGTTTGTACCGCCAACCTTAGGCTTCCGCCAGGGACTCTGGCTGTCCACGCCCAGAACCTGGAGGAAGGGCGTTGCTCCCCTTCGCTGTCTCAGGTCTGGAGACCTCGTGACCCTGAGAGGCAGGGCACATTTTCTTCTGTGGCTGTTTAAGAAAGCGATGGGGAATGCTGGACACATGAGAACAGGCGCGTCCTGCCTTGGAGTGTAATTGAAGACTCTGCACAGCACAGTTAACACTGCTTATTAAGGCCTTACTCCCTCCCAAACTATAAACCGGAAATTTTCTAGAAATCCCAACTTAAAGGGAAAAGGCTGTCTTAAACCTCTTGAGCAACCCTGATGATTTCTGATGCTACTTTATCAGGTCACCAAAAGGATTAGATTGCCTGGGGACAGACAGCTGGGGAAGGGCAACCCAATCCGGCTTTGGAGAAGTTTAGGGTAGAGTGCAGGGTGTGCCTGCCGCCAGGGCCCTGTCACACCTCAGTCTCGGTACAGACTGTGGGGCTGGGAGAGCCTGGTGGCCCTTTTGTCTGGGGCTTGAAACTTAGCGCTCAGGAACGCTCTTGGGCCCTCGGGAACGTGCCTAACGCGCCTTGGAGGCCCACATTAGCCTCTCATGTCAAACTCGCAGCTGTCCAGTGGACGCAGAGGAAATGAGGAGGGGGCTCGCCTTAGGACACTCATACCACCCGGAAATGTGTCCTTTTGCCTACTGGGGGTGAAGGATACAAGGCTGGGGAAGGGGTTTGGGGAGAAGATCAGGCACGGAGTACAGAGTAAAACCATGGAAAAATGCATGAGAAAGGCCATAAAGAAACTTAGAACTTGTATACTGACATTAAAAAAACAAATTAAAATGAATAAGTAAAGAAAGAAAGAAAAAGAAAGGAAGGAGGAGAGAGAGAGAGAACCCCAATACCCTACTAGCCTTCTAGTGTGTCTCTGTCTCCAAGGCAACACAATTGTAGCCTTAAAGTGGTGTAGCGAATTCTGGGTGTTGTAGTGTCCAGGAAGCAGAGAGATAGGAGGTGCGCTTGTCAGTAAAACGGAGCTGGCAGAAACGTCTGATTCAAGGAATGGTTTGGGAGACTGAAAACGCTTTGCAGATAGTTTTAGGATGCTGGCATTTCCTTAGGTAAGAGAGAGGAGAAGAAAGGGGAGAGCGCCAAGGATTGTGGGAGTTGTAGTTTTGCACTCTGTGCCGGTCTGGAGACGGAAATCACGAGCCTGCACCTATGTGGACAGCATGCCCTGCATTTAGCCTGCTTTTTCCCCTAGCCAGGGTTCCAAGGTCAACTAAAAAGGCTGATTCCCATAAGGAATCTCATGGCCTTCCTGAGAGCACCGGCGAGGTTTGGGGATTGGGGTGTCCAGGATTGGAGTTGAGGGGGGTGTAGGTCGAGGGGCAGCATTCGTGCAACAGTATCTGTGCAAACCCTCACGTTGTGTCCCGCTTCCTGCGTTATAGGGAGTGAGCAGAGAGCGACAATGTGGAGCACTCAGGTTTGTTTTTCCTTCTCCAAATTGGACAGGAAATCCGAAATCCGACTCCTGAGGCAAACTGGGTCACTGCCCGCCCGCTCTAACGAGCGTCCTTGTTGCTCTGAATTGTAACTTATTAGGAGCCAAATTAGTGTGGTTGCCAAGGATAAAGCAGTGCATAGAACCGGCATAGCCTTGAACCTCACATTATTTTTTTAAGATGTTTTTGTTTGATATGTGTGATTTGCCTTCACGGATTTAAGTATTGCATCTGTGTGTAGTACCAGCAGAGACCAGAGGAGGGCAGAAGATGCTCTGTAACTGGAGTTAGGGACAGTCCTGAGCTGTCCTGTGAATGCTGGGAATTGAAGAGGGCATCTGATGCCATTACAGATGGTTGTGAGCCACCATGTGGTTGCTGGGATTTGAACTCAGGACCTTTGGAAGAGCAGTCAGTGCTTTTTACCGCCGAGCCATTTCACCAGCCTGAGGAGTCCTGTTCCTAACCGCTGAGCCATCCTCTTGTATTTTGTTTTGAGACAAATTTTCATGTATTCCAGGTTAGCTTGAAATTTACTATATAGTCAAAATGGCTCTCAACGCCTGATTCTCCATACCTACTGTTTAATAGAGGTGCAGGACATGCGTCCATTTTCTCTGCCAATTAAAGTATTAAAAGACAGGAAATAATGGTGGTGGTGCTTACCTTTAATCTCACCACTCAGGAAGCATAGGAAGGAGGATCTCTGTGAGTTCAAGACCAGGCTGTTCTACACAGCGAGTCCAGGACAGCCAGGCATACACAGGGAAACCCTGTCTTTAAAAAAACCGAAAAAGGGGAGGGGCAGGAAAACATGTTACCAGAAACAAAGGGGAGTCCCGGCAGAGCCATGAGACTGGGGATACCAGGATTCACCTTGGGGCTCTTGTTCTCATTAAAAGCATAAGAAGGGGCACAAACAGACACTCAAGCGCCAAGAACTGACACATCAGAAGTTAGGACCTGCACAGCCATCCTGCTGCAGTCTGGGAGCGCTGCACTGGAGTCAGGAAGCCCAGCATGGCGGGTTTAGAGCACACTTACTTAGGCTTGGGCCAGCATCTGAGAACAGGGAGACACAGACAGGGCTTTCTGCTCTTGGATTTCTGTTTGAGGGCCAGCAAGGCGGCTTAGCCGTTAAAGATGAGCTGCTGAGCTGGTGCCCTCAATCCACACAGAATCACACGGTACTCGTTGCATAGACACGGAATCAAAGTGTAACACGTTTTTTAATTTGACAATTATAGACGATTCCCAGCACCCCTCCACCCGCCATTAATTCCGAATGCTGTTTTGTGAATGTAGGAAACAAACATTCAGCTATTGATTGGTGTGCAGTAAAGAAACGATGAGAACGACCCAGAAGAGAAGGTGTGGGGAAACTCCTGCAGAGGCTCACGCGGCTGCTCTCCTGGTTTAGTGATGCCGCACCGCCCTCACACAGGCTTCCTCCTGCGCCTCTGGACACACCGATGCTCTGCGAGTTGACAGGCCAGAATGAGAGCTTCCTTAGCTGTGAAGTGCTCAGAGGGCTTGTGAGGGTTGAGGGAGACACAGCTGCTTCACTGGAAGGAACAGCAGGGGTCATCTCTACGGAAGAGGAGAAAGGGCGAAAGTCACATCGGGACGCTCATTTACATCGTCCTATATTCTCAGAGCTCCCCAACAACCCCACAGGACACCCCGAGCCTGCTCTGGGGGCTGGGAACTTCTTGGAAAACGGAATCTATAATAGGTCGTGACCTGCGCTTGGGAATGAAGACCGAGTTTCTGTGAGGTTCCCGAGACCCCGCAGAGTCTAGGGCGGTGTGGGAGGGGTACAGGTTTGGTTTCAGACCCGGGGCAAGGGACTGAGGTGCAGATGTTACAAATCAAAACAGGCCTGGCCTCCATGTTCTCCCAACACCTCTCAGTCCCTGCCTTGCAAACCCTGCCCCAACCCTCAACTTTCCACTCCAGAGCCTGGGCCACTGCCCTGGATGCTTTTCCTTAAAAATCCAGACAGCTGTCTTCCTTCCTTCCTTCCTTCCTTCCTTCCTTCCTTCCTTCCTTCCTTCCTTCCTTCCTTCCTTCCTTCCTTCCTTCCTCTCTCTCTTTCTCTTTCTTTCCTCCCTTCCTTCTTTCTTTCTTTCTCCCCCTCCTCACTCCCCCTCTTCCCTCCTTCCCTCTCTCCCCTTCCTTCCCCTTCCCTCCCCCTTCCTTAGCCCTCCCTCCCTCTCCCTCCCTCCCTCTCCCTCCCTCCCTCTCTCTCCCTCCCTCTCCCTCCCTCTCTCTCTCTCTCCTTCTCTTCTCCTCCCTCTCCCTCCCTCCCTTCCCCTCTCTCCCCCTCACCAAAGCATGCAAGCTCTTTCTCTTTACCCCTCCCTTCCCTTCTCTCCTCCTGGTGACTTCCCTGGCCTTGGTCCTTCGGGCCAGTGAATGGTGGTCCATGCCTTTAATCTCAGCACTTGGGAGGCAGAGCCAGGTGGATCTCTGTGAGTTCAGCGCCAGGCCGATCTATACAGTAAACTCACTGTCAGCCAGGCTACATAGTGAGACCCTGTCTCAAAAAAAGAAAAAACAAACAAACAAAAAACAAAAAACCAAACAAACAAGCCAACAAAAGAACAAAAAAAATTTTTTGTAATTAAAAATGAACATACCAGAAGGATTCCAGTCCATGGTCTATATGACGGGAACAGAGCATGCTCAGAGATGGTCTGCCAATCATTTTAAAACACCAGCGGAGCATGCCCAGAAACCCGTTTCTCCACCGTATTTGTGATTCAAAATGGACATGCGCAGATGTGTCTTTGGCTGCCATCTTTAATTTGCCCACCATGACCTTGAGCTAAACAAACCCCATGTGTCTCCTGTAGTCCCTTCTTAGATAGTTCCTCCAACTAAGCATGTGGCTTCCTGGAAGTGCTTTCCTATCTGACTGTGTGTGGACTGTTCTGGAGGAGGCGGGGGAGGAGGAGGGGGAGGAGGAGGGAGAGAAGGAGGAGGGGGGCACAGCTCTGGAATGACTGGGGTCTCTCCTTGCCCTCTGTGGGTAAGGATCCTTTGCTGATTCTCACCAAGATGCAAACTAGTTACATAGGATCCAGGGGGGAACATGCTGAATTTGGCGGGAGAGGGAAGAGCGTGTGTGAATTCCATCAGAGGAGACATTCTAGCTACTCAGATTCTCTTCGGTCCATAGACTAGAAGCTAGGCTTTGGGCACCAGAGAGGAAATGCTGCTTGAAAGTCAGCTTATTGTTTCTGAGGGACAAAAATTCTCAAAAAGTCAGCCAAGAACCATTGAGCTATCCCTGGGACTTTTCGAGGTATGATGGTTGACTGAACCAAGGGACACTCTCTGGGAGTCTCTGGGAAAGCACGATTTAATCTCTGTCTTAGGGTTTTACTGCTGTGAAGAGACACCGTGACCATGACAACTCTTCTATCGGAAGGCATTTAATTCGGGCTGGCTGACAGGGTCAGAGGCTCAGTCCATTGTCATCATGGCAGGGTGTTAGAAGAGGCAAGAGTTCTATATGGTGATCTGCAGGTAGCAGGTGACTGTGTGCCACACTGGGCATAGCATGTACATAGGAGACCTTAAAGCCCACCCCTGCAGTGACACACTTCCTCTGACAATGCCATGCCTCCTAATAGTGCCACTCCCTGTGAACTAGGCAGTCACACACGTGGGTCTGTGGAAGCCAAGCCTATTCAAACCCACAGAATCTCACAGAATCTAGGTGTCAGCAGCACCAAGCCCTTCTCTTCTTCTGAAACAGAAGCCTCAGTGGTTTAGCATTTGCTTTGAATGATTGTGTGGCCCTGGGAGTGTCTGCAGGTGTCTACACTGTTCTGCAGGCCAGCAGGGGAAGGGAAAATCCTTGCTCCCTTGCATCTGTGATGTCCTTTATTTCCTAACCTTGGACATCAAAACCCCAGGGTCCTCACCTTTGGAATCCCCAGGCTGACATCAGTGGCTCCCTGGGCCCATGGACCTGTACCTTGGACTGAGTGAGGTTTGTATATGCTTGGCCCAGGAGGTGGCACTAAGGTGTGGCCTTGTTGGAGTGAATGTGTCGCTCCGGGTGTGGGCTTTAATGCCCTAGTCCTAGCTTCCTGGAAGTGAATCTTTTGCTAGCTGCCTTTGGCACAAGAGGTGGAACTCTCAGCTCCTCTGCACCATGCCTGCCTGGATGCTGCCATGCTCCTGCCTTGATGAAAATGGACTGAAGCTCTGACCCTGTAAGCCGGCCCCAACTAAATGCTGTCATTTATAAGACTTGCCATTGTCATGGTGTCTGCAGTAAAACCCTAAATTAGACTGAGAATTATATTTCTGGACTGAGCCACACTACCAACCTCTCTGATTCTCTAGGGAGGAATGGTGAGCATCCACAATAAATTCCTCCACACCTGTCGATTCGATTTGGTTCGATTCGGTTCGATTCGAATCGATTCGGTTCGATTCGGTTCGAATCGGTTCGATTCGGTTCGATTCGGTTCGATTCGGTTCGATTCGGTTCGAATCGGTTCGAATCGGTTCGATTCGGTTCGATTCGGTTCGAATCGGTTCGATTCGGTTCGAATCGGTTCGATTCGGTTCGATTCGGTTCGAATCGGTTCGAATCGGTTCGAATCGGTTCGAATCGGTTCGATTCGGTTCGATTCGGTTCGATTCGGTTCGAATCGCTTTCTTATCATAGACAGGGCATAGTGCAGAGGGGCGACCTGTTCAGAAGAAGAGAGTGCGCGCTCTGACCTGAAGCGCTTTTCCGAGCGGCTCCGCCATGCGCGTCTCCGTCCACTCCCGCACCGCCTCCATTCTGGGGTGCTTCTCCCAGCGTTCCACACCTCAGGCTCACGGGCTTCCACACGCTTCATGCCATGCGCAACCGCGAGTTTGTACCGCCAACCTTAGGCTTCCGCCAGGGACTCTGGCTATCCACGCCCAGAACCTGGAGGAAGGGCGTTGCTCCCCTTCGCTGTCTCAGGTCTGGAGACCTCGTGACCCTGAGAGGCAGGGCACATTTTCTTCTGTGGCTGTTTAAGAAAGCGATGGGGAATGCTGGACACATGAGAACAGGCGCGTCCTGCCTTGGAGTGTAATTGAAGACTCTGCACAGCACAGTTAACACTGCTTATTAAGGCCTTACTCCCTCCCAAACTATAAACCGGAAATTTTCTAGAAATCCCCAACTTAAAGGGAAAAGGCTGTCTTAAACCTCTTGAGCAACCCTGATGATTTCTGATGCTACTTTATCAGGTCACCAAAAGGATTAGATTGCCTGGGGACAGACAGCTGGGGAAGGGCAAACCCAATCCGGCTTTGGAGAAGTTTAGGGTAGAGTGCAGGGTGTGCCTGCCGCCAGGGCCATGTCACACCTCAGTCTCGGTACAGACTGTGGGGCTGGGAGAGCCTGGTGGCCCTTTTGTCTGGGGCTTGAAACTTAGCGCTCAGGAACGCTCTTGGGCCCTCGGGAACGTGCCTAACGCGCCTTGGAGGCCCACATTAGCCTCTCATGTCAAACTCGCAGCTGTCCAGTGGACGCAGAGGAAATGAGGAGGGGGCTCGCCTTAGGACACTCATACCACCCGGAAATGTGTCCTTTTGCCTACTGGGGGTGAAGGATACAAGGCTGGGGAAGGGGTTTGGGGAGAAGATCAGGCACGGAGTACAGAGTAAAACCATGGAAAAATGCATGAGAAAGGCCATAAAGAAACTTAGAACTTGTATACTGACATTAAAAAAACAAATTAAAATGAATAAGTAAAGAAAGAAAGAAAAAGAAAGGAAGGAGGAGAGAGAGAGAGAACCCCAATACCCTACTAGCCTTCTAGTGTGTCTCTGTCTCCAAGGCAACACAATTGTAGCCTTAAAGTGGTGCAGCGAATTCTGGGTGTTGTAGTGTCCAGGAAGCAGAGAGGTAGGAGGTGCGCTTGTCAGTAAAACGGAGCTGGCAGAAACGTCTGATTCAAGGAATGGTTTGGGAGACTGAAAACGCTTTGCAGATAGTTTTAGGATGCTGGCATTTCCTTAGGTAAGAGAGAGGAGAAGAAAGGGGAGAGCGCCAAGGATTGTGGGAGTTGTAGTTTTGCACTCTGTGCCGGTCTGGAGACGGAAATCACGAGCCTGCACCTATGTGGACAGCATGCCCTGCATTTAGCCTGCTTTTTCCCCTAGCCAGGGTTCCAAGGTCAACTAAAAAGGCTGATTCCCATAAGGAATCTCATGGCCTTCCTGAGAGCACCGGCGAGGTTTGGGGATTGGGGTGTCCAGGATTGGAGTTGAGGGGGGTGTAGGTCGAGGGGCAGCATTCGTGCAACAGTATCTGTGCAAACCCTCACGTTGTGTCCCGCTTCCTGCGTTATAGGGAGTGAGCAGAGAGCGACAATGTGGAGCACTCAGGTTTGTTTTTCCTTCTCCAAATTGGACAGGAAATCCGAAATCCGACTCCTGAGGCAAACTGGGTCACTGCCCGCCCGCTCTAACGAGCGTCCTTGTTGCTCTGAATTGTAACTTATTAGGAGCCAAATTAGTGTGGTTGCCAAGGATAAAGCAGTGCATAGAACCGGCATAGCCTTGAACCTCACTTTATTTTTTTTAAGATGTTTTTGTTTGATATGTGTGATTTGCCTTCACGGATTTAAGTATTGCATCTGTGTGTAGTACCAGCAGAGACCAGAGGAGGGCAGAAGATGCTCTGTAACTGGAGTTAGGGACAGTCCTGAGCTGTCCTGTGAATGCTGGGAATTGAAGAGGGCATCTGATGCCATTACAGATGGTTGTGAGCCACCATGTGGTTGCTGGGATTTGAACTCAGGACCTTTGGAAGAGCAGTCAGTGCTTTTTACCGCTGAGCCATTTCACCAGCCTGAGGAGTCCTGTTCCTAACCGCTGAGCCATCCTCTTGTATTTTGTTTTGAGACAAATTTTCATGTATTCCAGGTTAGCTTGAAATTTACTATATAGTCAAAATGGCTCTCAACTCCTGATTCTCCATACCTACTGTTTAATAGAGGTGCAGGACATGCGTCCATTTTCTCTGCCAATTAAAGTATTAAAAGACAGGAAATAATGGTGGTGGTGCTTACCTTTAATCTCACCACTCAGGAAGCATAGGAAGGAGGATCTCTGTGAGTTCAAGGCCAGGCTGTTCTACACAGCGAGTCCAGGACAGCCAGGCATACACAGGGAAACCCTGTCTTTAAAAAAACCGAAAAAGGGGAGGGGCAGGAAAACATGTTACCAGAAACAAAGGGGAGTCCCGGCAGAGCCATGAGACTGGGGATACCAGGATTCACCTTGGGGCTCTTGTTCTCATTAAAAGCATAAGAAGGGGCACAAACAGACACTCAAGCGCCAAGAACTGACACATCAGAAGTTAGGACCTGCACAGCCATCCTGCTGCAGTCTGGGAGCGCTGCACTGGAGTCAGGAAGCCCAGCATGGCGGGTTTAGAGCACACTTACTTAGGCTTGGGCCAGCATCTGAGAACAGGGAGACACAGACAGGGCTTTCTGCTCTTGGATTTCTGTTTGAGGGCCAGCAAGGCGGCTTAGCCGTTAAAGATGAGCTGCTGAGCTGGTGCCCTCAATCCACACAGAATCACACGGTACTCGTTGCATAGACACGGAATCAAAGTGTAACACGTTTTTTAATTTGACAATTATAGACGATTCCCAGCACCCCTCCACCCGCCATTAATTCCGAATGCTGTTTTGTGAATGTAGGAAACAAACATTCAGCTATTGATTGGTGTGCAGTAAAGAAACGATGAGAACGACCCAGAAGAGAAGGTGTGGGGAAACTCCTGCAGAGGCTCCACGCGGCTGCTCTCCTGGTTTAGTGATGCCGCACCGCCCTCACACAGGCTTCCTCCTGCTGCCTCTGGACACACCGATGCCTCTGCGAGTTGACAGGCCAGAATGAGAGCTTCCTTAGCTGTGAAGTGCTCAGAGGGCTTGTGAGGGTTGAGGGAGACACAGCTGCCTCACTGGAAGGAACAGCAGGGGTCATCTCTACGGAAGAGGAGAAAGGGCGAAAGTCACATCGGGACGCTCATTTACATCGTCCTATATTCTCAGAGCTCCCCAACAACCCCACAGGACACCCCGAGCCTGCTCTGGGGGCTGGGAACTTGTTGGAAAACGGAATCTATAATAGGTCGTGACCTGCGCTTGGGAATGAAGACCGAGTTTCTGTGAGGTTCCCGAGGACCCCGCAGAGCCTAGGGCGGTGTGGGAGGGGTACAGGTTTGGTTTCAGACCCGGGGCAAGGGACTGAGGTGCAGATGTTACAAATCAAAACAGGCCTGGCCTCCATGTTCTCCCAACACCTCTCAGTCCCTGCCTTGCAAACCCTGCCCCAACCCTCAACTTTCCACTCCAGAGCCTGGGCCACTGCCCTGGATGCTTTTCCTTAAAAATCCAGACAGCTGTCTTCCTTCCTTCCTTCCTTCCTTCCTTCCTTCCTTCCTTCCTTCCTTCCTTCCTTCCTTCCTTCCTTCCTCTCTCTCTTTCTCTTTCTTTCCTCCCTTCCTTCTTTCTTTCTTTCTCCCCCTCCTCACTCCCCCTCTTCCCTCCTTCCCTCTCTCCCCTTCCTTCCCCTTCCCTCCCCCTTCCTTAGCCCTCCCTCCCTCTCCCTCCCTCCCTCTCCCTCCCTCCCTCTCTCTCCCTCCCTCTCCCTCCCTCTCTCTCTCTCTCCTTCTCTTCTCCTCCCTCTCCCTCCCTCCCTTCCCCTCTCTCCCCCTCACCAAAGCATGCAAGCTCTTTCTCTTTACCCCTCCCTTCCCTTCTCTCCTCCTGGTGACTTCCCTGGCCTTGGTCCTTCGGGCCAGTGAATGGTGGTCCATGCCTTTAATCTCAGCACTTGGGAGGCAGAGCCAGGTGGATCTCTGTGAGTTCAGCGCCAGGCCGATCTATACAGTAAACTCACTGTCAGCCAGGCTACATAGTGAGACCCTGTCTCAAAAAAAGAAAAAACAAACAAACAAAAAACAAAAAACCAAACAAACAAGCCAACAAAAGAACAAAAAAATTTTTTGTAATTAAAAATGAACATACCAGAAGGATTCCAGTCCATGGTCTATATGACGGGAACAGAGCATGCTCAGAGATTGGTCTGCCAATCATTTTAAAACACCAGCGGAGCATGCCCAGAAACCCTTTCTCCACCGTATTTGTGATTCAAAATGGACATGCGCAGATGTGTCTTTGGCTGCCATCTTTAATTTGCCCACCATGACCTTGAGCTAAACAAACCCCATGTGTCTCCTGTAGTCCCTTCTTAGATAGTTCCTCCAACTAAGCATGTGGCTTCCTGGAAGTGCTTTCCTATCTGACTGTGTGTGGACTGTTCTGGAGGAGGCGGGGGAGGAGGAGGGGGAGGAGGAGGGAGAGAAGGAGGAGGGGGGCACAGCTCTGGAATGACTGGGGTCTCTCCTTGCCCTCTGTGGGTAAGGATCCTTTGCTGATTCTCACCAAGATGCAAACTAGTTACATAGGATCCAGGGGGGAACATGCTGAATTTGGCGGGAGAGGGAAGAGCGTGTGTGAATTCCATCAGAGGAGACATTCTAGCTACTCAGATTCTCTTCGGTCCATAGACTAGAAGCTAGGCTTTGGGCACCAGAGAGGAAATGCTGCTTGAAAGTCAGCTTATTGTTTCTGAGGGACAAAAATTCTCAAAAAGTCAGCCAAGAACCATTGAGCTATCCCTGGGACTTTTCGAGGTATGATGGTTGACTGAACCAAGGGACACTCTCTGGGAGTCTCTGGGAAAGCACGATTTAATCTCTGTCTTAGGGTTTTACTGCTGTGAAGAGACACCGTGACCATGACAACTCTTCTATCGGAAGGCATTTAATTCGGGCTGGCTGACAGGGTCAGAGGCTCAGTCCATTGTCATCATGGCAGGGTGTTAGAAGAGGCAAGAGTTCTATATGGTGATCTGCAGGTAGCAGGTGACTGTGTGCCACACTGGGCATAGCATGTACATAGGAGACCTTAAAGCCCACCCCTGCAGTGACACACTTCCTCTGACAATGCCATGCCTCCTAATAGTGCCACTCCCTGTGAACTAGGCAGTCACACACGTGGGTCTGTGGAAGCCAAGCCTATTCAAACCCACAGAATCTCACAGAATCTAGGTGTCAGCAGCACCAAGCCCTTCTCTTCTTCTGAAACAGAAGCCTCAGTGGTTTAGCATTTGCTTTGAATGATTGTGTGGCCCTGGGAGTGTCTGCAGGTGTCTACACTGTTCTGCAGGCCAGCAGGGGAAGGGAAAATCCTTGCTCCCTTGCATCTGTGATGTCCTTTATTTCCTAACCTTGGACATCAAAACCCCAGGGTCCTCACCTTTGGAATCCCCAGGCTGACATCAGTGGCTCCCTGGGCCCATGGACCTGTACCTTGGACTGAGTGAGGTTTGTATATGCTTGGCCCAGGAGGTGGCACTAAGGTGTGGCCTTGTTGGAGTGAATGTGTCGCTCCGGGTGTGGGCTTTAATGCCCTAGTCCTAGCTTCCTGGAAGTGAATCTTTTTGCTAGCTGCCTTTGGAGCAAGAGGTGGAACTCTCAGCTCCTCCTGCACCATGCCTGCCTGGATGCTGCCATGCTCCTGCCTTGATGAAAATGGACTGAAGCTCTGACCCTGTAAGCCAGCCCCAACTAAATGCTGTCATTTATAAGACTTGCCATGGTCATGGTGTCTGCAGTAAAACCCTAAATTAGACTGAGAATTATATTTCTGGACTGAGCCACACTACCAACCTCTCTGATTCTCTAGCGAGAAATGGTGAGCATCCACAATAAATTCCTACACACCTATCAATTCGATTTGGTTCGATTCGAATCGATTCGGTTCGATTCGGTTTCGGTTCGATTCGGTTCGATTCGGCTCGATTCGGTTCGATTCGGCTCGATCGGTTCGATTCGGCTCGATTCGGTTCGATTCGGCTCGATTCGGCTCGATTCGGCTCGAATCGGTTCGATTCGGCTCGAATCGGTTCGATTCGGCTCGAATCGGCTCGATTCGGTTCGATTCGGCTCGATTCGGTTCGATTCGGTTCGAATCGGTTCGATTCGGTTTGATTCTGTTCGGTTAAATTGCAAAGAGGCGACCTGTTCAGCGAACACCAGTGAGCGCCCTGACGCGAAGCGCTTTTTCCGAGCGGCTCCACGATGCGCGTCTGCGTCCACTCTGCACGCCTCCATTCCGGGGTGCTTCTCCCAGCGTCCCACACCTCGGGCTCACGGGCTTCCACATGCCTCACCCAATGCCCAACCGCGAGTTTGTACCGCCAACCTTAGGCTTCCACCAGGGACTCTGGCTGTCCACACCCAGAACCTGGAGGAAGGGCTTTGCTCCCCTTCCCTGTCTCAGGTTTGTCCTCGTCTCACGCCTCTGGCCTGGCCGCCCCGCCTCTTTTCTTGCTTTTGTTTCCTGCTCCAAGTTCAGGGCATACTCAGTGCCCCACAGATTTGCTTTCACAACTCAGATGGCATGCAGGTTGGTTGTTCCGGGGTCTCCCCAGCCGGCATGATGAGCTGGTCTCCAGCAGCCCTAAAGTAGATGTGGCAGGCCACACCTATAACCCCAGCACTTTCATCCAAGGTCACCCCAGCCTAAGTCAGAGACCCTGTCCCGACCAACCAAACACGAGTTGAAGAGGTGGCTCCGCGGGCAGAGATGTGAGGACTTGGTCCTTAAGACTCTCCTGAGTAAGGAGGGGCTTGGGGAGGCTACAAAGTGTCCGTTCAAAGGAAACAACTCCTAGTGGAGACCACAGCCCGCCTGGCTCTCATCCATCTGTGGAGGCAGCTCAGTAACAAAGGCCACTGTGGCCGAGTCCAGTAAGAATTCAGTCTCTGAGACTGAATGAGGCAGTAATGCCGGAAATTGGAGTAGTAAGACTAACGCTATATCGGATGTACTCACAAGCTTGCTTTGGACATATTAAGTTACACAACGAATTTAGCAGAAAGATCGCTGCTTCCGGTGTGGCTGACAGGTAAGAAGTGTGCTTCTCACCGGGCGGCTGCAGAATTTTCATTCCACCTCCTAATTAAAGTTTGGCGATGTTGAGAAAGTTTCTGCTTATGTTTTTTCCTCCAGGACTGTCTGTCAATTAGGCTCCATTCCCATAACAAAAGGAGGCAACCCAGACTTAAGAAACAGCAGCCCCACTTCCAGGAATATGCTAAGAAGCAGCTCAAGGGGGCAGCACAGGGTCGCAACCACCACTGAGCCCAGGCTGCCTTAAGGCCTCTGTGCTCTTCTCAGTAAAAGCATAATTCTGCCGGGTGGGTAGGATCACCCCGGGTAGCAACCATTTGAGGAAATCACCACTAGTGTACATATGACATCATTCTGGCAATATCTCGGCTGTGTACATCTCCCATATCTGCCCAAGTGGCCAGATTCGCAAGCTCCAATCTCCGTTTAAATTGCTCAAAGTGTATGTACCCTGAGGCTGGTATGATGTAAAATACACATATCCAAGGTGGATACAAGTTGGTAAAATCTCTTATCCATGGCCGGCTCCTCTTTGGGTATTAGTTAGAGCAGTACAATTATTCTAATTTTCCGTTTTAATCTCCAAGTGTGCACCAAGTGTGCATTGGTTTCTTACTGGAAAGGCACACATATCAATTCTAGAACCGCAAGAGAGACCTGGCTTCCAAAAGCTGTCCGATGACACCTACATGACTGTGCGCAGACACACCCACACACACCCACACACTTGCACACATACCACACACGCATGCACGCTCGCGTGCACACACCACGCACGCACGCACACGAGCGAGTGCTTGGGCGAGCTGGCTTTGCAGGACCACCGCTTCCCCTCTTGCCTCCCCCTTCTGACAGTTCTGGGCAGACTCCCTTCTCCCATGATACTTCCTCTGCCTCTCCCTCCCTCCCTCTCTCCCTCCCTCCCTCCATAGATAGAAAGGTCCATCCTCACCCAGTCTCCTTTATTGTAGGACACAAAGAAGAACGTTATCACCATGTAGGCACACCTCAGAAAGTTCCATCCGCTGCTCCTCACAAGTCCCCTGGCTGTGGTGGTGGCTGGAGGAGGCTTCACTAAAGGCAAATACTGACAACCATTAATCTCACCCAGGACCCCTTCCCGCCTGGCACTCCAAACGTGTGCCCTTAGGTGGCTCTTGGCTTGAAAGTTTCTTTTATATTCAAGGTTGTGGCCAAGTTCTCCCATCTTGGTAATCTCTCAGCTTCCAGGCAAACTCTTTGCTCTTTTGCACAGTCTAACCTGTACTCAGCAAAAACAACAACAACAACAACAACAACAACAACAATAAGAACAACCACTCTGTTAGCAAACCACTTGTAGGTCTTAGGGAACCTCACTAATTTTCCTCTTTGTCCTTTTGACTGTTTGATTTGGTTGGTTTTTTGAAACAGGGTCCACCTGTGTACCTCAGGCTGGCTTCAGACTTATTATGTAGCCAAGGACGAACTCTTGATTCTCCTGCCTCACCTCCTAAGGACTGGGATCACAAGCACGCAACTTCAAGTGCAACTTACTGTGTGCGTTGCACATATGTGTGCATTCTGTGTGCGCACACGCGCGTGCATGCACATGTGCACATGCATGCACATGCATGCACCCACGTGCGCGCACACACACAAACACACACACACATACACACGTCAGTTCCTTCAGCAGTCCCTCTTCATCTTATTTTTATTGCATTTTATTTTATTTATTCTATCTTTTTTTTTTGTTTTTTTGTTCTGTTTTTTTGAATTTGGTTTTTCAAGACAGGGTTTCTCTGTGTAGCCCTGGCTGTCCTGGAACTCACTCTGTAGACCAGGCTGGCCTTGAACTCAGAAATCCACCTGCCTCTGCTTCCCAGAGCACTGGGATTACAGGCGAGTGCCACCACCGCCCGGCTTCTCTTTTTTTCTTTTTGGTTTTTTCCCCTGGGACAGAATATTTCTCCCCAAACTTGGAGCTCACCGATTCGGCTATGCTTGCTAACTGAATTCCACGGGACTCCTCACAGTTCTCTCTTTCCATCAGATGGATCTTAGGACCCAGCTCAGGTCGGCAAGTTTAGCAGGAAGCACTTTTACTGCCAAAGCATCTTGCGTGCACCTCCAATTTTACTATTCTGTATTTCCTAAGGATGTGTGGTGGTCTGAATGAGAACAGCCCCCCCCCCCCCCGTAAGATCACATTTGAACAGGTGGCCTACATCCGTCCCAGGATGTTTTGGAAGGGTGGGAGCTGTGCCTCTAGGGCTTTTTGTCTGCTTGCTTTTGAGACAAGGTCTTTCAGAGCTCAGGGACCTCCAACTGCCCCGGTAGCTTAGGCAGCCTTGACCTTTTCTCCTCAGACAGCAGCTTGCAGTCTAGGGGTCATGACCCCGGGGTTGAGTGGCACGTCCACAGGGGTCACCAGAGACCCTCCGAAAATGCAGATATTTACATTGCAGTTCATGACAGTAGCAAAATTACGGTTATGAAGTGGTATGGAAAACAATTTTCCGGTTGGTGATCTCCACCACAAGAAGCGCTGTAGTAAAGCGCCTCAGCTTTAGGAAGGTTGAGAACCAACCGCTGCTCTAAGAGCTCTCTGCCCTGTGGTTTGTCGCCGTCATTGCTGCTGTTCATTTTTGTTTTGTTTTGTCTTGTTATTTTGGTTGATTTTTTTTCTTTTGGTTTTTCTAGACACGGTTTCTCTGTGTAGCTCTGGCTGTCCTGGAACTCACTGTATAAACCAGGCTGGCCTCGAACTCAGAAATCTGCCTGCCTCTGCCTCTGCCTCCCACTGCACAGCCTGTTGTTTTGTCTTGTTTTTGAGATGAGTCTCACTGTCCTAAATTGGCCTCATCCAGCTGTGACCTGAGATTCCCTTGCTTCTGTGTCTGTGCTGCCCTCTAATGACACCTGGCACTCTTACCTACCCTTTCCTGATGTTATTTCTCTAGTTTGTGTTTTGAAAAGGGGTCTCACGAAATCAAAACAGGCCTTGGACCTTTATAGCCGGGCATAGCTGAGTGGTGGTGGCGCAGGCCTTTAATCCCAGCACTTGGGAGGCAGAGGCAGGAGGAGTTCTTAGTTTGAGGCCAGCCTGGTCTACAGAGTGACAGCCAGGACAGCCAGGGCTACACAGAGAACCCCTGTCTCCAAAAACAAACAAAAAACAAAAAACAAAAAAACAAACAAACAAAAAATGCTGTCCATGTTGCCCTTGCACTTCCGACCTTGGCAGGAGCTAGGGTCCCGGGCACCCACACTGCGAGCGGCCCCTAGGGAGCAGATCGTGGTCTTTGTGCCACTAGACATACACTCCGCCGAGCCACACTGGGCATCCTAATCCAAGACAGTTTAACCGGAGCGATCCACCAGCATCAGGCTTGTGTCTGTGGTCTTCCCCTCTCTTAGTTTCCGGCCACATTGGCCTGCCACTCAACTTACCCAGGCATCTCCCGGGGGGAGGAGGGAGTCTGGAGGTCCAGGGAAGCAGCCACTTCTTACCTCGGTGTGCCGCGGGTGACTCGGAGGAGCCTAGAGGAAGGGAGAGGGCCGCTGGGGCTGCAGATGCTCCCAGAAGCCTCGGGCATGGGCGCATCTGTCTGACCTGTTCTCCAGTACTACCCTGTACCTCACTCACTCACAGGGGCGGCGCTAACCACCACGCCACCCCGCAGCCAGGTCACCAGGTCGAGCACACAGCCCCACCCACCTTCTTCTTTGCAGTTACTTGTTTCTTCTAAGGAAAAACATGGAGAGGGTAGAGTAGGGGAGGAAGGAGAGAAAGAAGGAGAGAAGGGGAAAGGGAAGACAAATAAAGGAAAATTAGGGACTGGGTGGAAATTCAGCTGCACATGGTACAAACGGGACCCTTTGGTGGAAGGGGGACATTCACCTGCTTAATGTCACTCGGCTCAGGCTCTCCGCTGCCCCTTGGCTATCTCTCTGTGTGAAGCACCCTACCCACAGATACACACACATGCACGCAAATGCATACAGTTTGCACATGTGGACTGATGGCCTTGGTTCCTTCGAGCCTTTGCTTAGACGTCACTTCCTGTGGCCTGTAATGGCCCAGTTCCCTGTAGCATCCTCTAAGAGCAACTCAGTCTCCCCGACTCCGGGCTCTCCTCACTCCCTAGGACAACAGTGCTCTTCAGACCTGAGCCTGCAACTGGGCCACTCCCGTGTCCTCTCACCAAAACACCAGCGGCATGGTCTGGTTTTGTTTTAAAGTTAGATTTTTTATTTGGTGTGTGTGTATGTGTGTGTGTGTGAGTGTGTGTGTGTGTGTGTGTGCGCGCGCGCGCGCGCGCGTGCACGCGCATGTGTGTAGGGGGTATGTGTGTGTAGTGTGGGATCTGTTTGTGTATGTGTAGTGGTGGTGTTAGTGGGGAGTATTTGTGTGTATGTATAGTGTGCATGTATGTGTATCTGTGATATGAGGGATGTCTGTGTATGTATTTGTGTGTGGGGGTGTGCATATTGTGGTGGTGGTGTGCGTATCTGCGTGTGTGTGGTATGAATTTGCGTATCAGAGTACACATGTGGAGGTCAGAGCACAACTAACAGCGGTCCATCTTGTCCTGCCACTACTTCCAGCCCAGGGATTGAACTCAGATCATCAGCCTTGGCAAGAAGTTCATTTTCACTGGGCAGTGGTGGAGCACGCCTTTAATCCCAGCACTTGGGAGGCAGAGGCAGGCGGATTTCTGAGTTCGAGGCCAGCCTGGTCTACAGAGTGAGTTCCAGGACAGCCAGGGCTACACAGCGAAACCCCCATTTCGAAAAAACCAAATCCAAAAAACAAAAAACAAACAAACAAACAAACAAACAAACAAAAAGAAGTTCATTTTCTCACTGAGCCATTTCTCCAGCTATTTGTTTGTTTGCGGCAGGGTCTCTAGTTGTTCAGGCTGGCCTTGAACTTCTGATCCTCTTGTGTCCACCTCCAGAGTGCTGCACTAGAGGTCTGTCCACCTCCCTCAGCTCATCAACAGCACCTGGTACATTTGATGTCTCTTATTCCCTCTTCTATCTCAATGCCTAGAAGAAGACTCAGCACAGTGAATGGAACATGAAGATTGTCTGTTGCTTGAATGCATGATGTCATGTGGTTGTGCTGCTAACGATGGTGGAGTTGAGGTATGTAGCCTCGGTGACATCTCTTCCAACCTGAAAAGCTAATGCCTCTGTATACCCAAAACCAGAAATGATGAAGCCAACAACTCACCATTCAGTACTTGGAGGCTCAGCAGACCTGTGACAGTAAAGAAATGCAAATAGAATCTCAAAGGTAGCCAGACAGAACCCAGGTCAATACGGACCACAGCTCACCCCAAACCCCTGTCTCCTAAAGAGTCCTGTAGAATTATGGCCCACTTGCCTGCCTGCCTGCCTGCCTGTCTGCCTGTCTGTCTGTCTGTCTGCCTGCCTGCCTGCCTGCCTGTCTACCTGTCTGTCTGCCTGCCTGTCTACCTGTCTGTCTGCCTGCCTATCTGTCTGTCTGCCTGCCTGCCTGCCTGTTTACCTGCCTGTCTGCATGTCTGCCTGCCTGTCTGATGGCTGTCTGTATGTATGCCTGCCTGTCTGGTGGCTGTCTGTCAGTCTGCCTACCTGTCTGTCTGTCTGTCTGCCTGCCTGCCTGCCTGCCTGCCTGCCAGTTTACCTGTTTGTCTGCCTGCCTGTCTGTCTGTCTGCCTGTCTGCCTGCATGTCTGCCTGCCTGTCTGTATGTATGCCTGCCTGTCTGTCTGAAGTTCTGGCTGACCTGGAACTTGCTTTGTAGCCCAAGCTGACTTCAAACTCACAGAGCTCTCCCTTCCTTTGCCTCTGGGATTGATTAGAGGTGTGTAGTACTATGCTCAGTACCGCCCCATCTCATATCATCACCATCATCATCACCACCATCATCATCATCATGTATGTGTGTATGTGTTTACACACGTGACTATGGGCACGAACATATTATAACAATCAAGTAGAGGTCAGAGGACAATGTGTAGGAGTCAATTCTGTCCTTGCGTAGGACCTGGGGATCAAACTTAGGCCACCAGGCTTAGCAACAAGACCCTTCACCCACTGAAGCATCCTACTAGTCTGTGTGTGTCTGTGTGTGTGCATGTGTGTGCGGGCACATGATGTGTTTCTGCCGTGTGCACTGGCATGGCAGGCAGGCCAGAGGCCAACCCCACTTGTCATTTCTCAGGAGCCATCCATCTTACTTTTAGAAACAGTGTCTCTCATTGGCCTTGAGCTCAGCCAGCCGGCTGGGCGGCCTAGCACCGGGGTTCCGGGCGTGCGCCGTTACTCCCAGGGCATGTTCTGGGCATTTAAGTCAGGTCCTGAGTTTCCAGGGGGTCCTGAGCCCATTGGGGGCACATCTCAGATTCCCATCTTCCCACACACTCCCTCCAGCACAGGAGGTGAGAGCAAGGAGCTGGTTACACGCGGCCAGGGCCCACAAAGAATGAGGTACTTACCAAGGATCCCTGTGGTCCATCCAGGGGACAGGAGGTGTTGATGAGTCCACAGTCCACCACGAGAGAGGAGAGCACAGGAGGGAGAAATAAATCACAACATGGACGGCGTGGGATGCCCAGTCAGTGGTCCTTAGAGCAGAGCTGAGCCTGAGAGACCTGACAGCAGCGGTGAAGGCCCAAGGGCGAGGCAGGGCACTTCAGAGTTACCAGTGTCTTTATGTGCTTCTTTATGCATTTGCTTTCATGTGTGTGTGTGTGTTTTGCCTGCATATGTCTCTGCACCACATGTAGACCTGGTGCACAGGTAGGGAGAGGTTCTAAGAGCGGGAGTGGTGTTGCTGACCAAACAGGATCTGTGTGCAAATCTTGGTTCTTTCACCTGCTAGCTGCGTGAGCCTCTTCCGACATTTCCTCATAAAAACAACATCAGGAAGGCTTGGAGAGATGGCTCAGCAGAGAAGAGCACTGGCTTTTGCCAGCCGGAAGTTCTCATTCCCAGCACCCACAGGGTGGCTTGCAAGTTCCTGTAACTCCAGCTCCAGGGGATCTGATGCCCTCTTCTGGCCACTATGGGTACTGCATGTGCATGGTTCGCAGACACTCAAGCAGGCAAAACATGCAAACACATAAAATAAAAATAAAGAAATGTAAAAGAAACGGAAAGGAAACGGGGAACTTTAGGTTCCCTGAAGAAAGGCTGTCTCAAGAAAAAATAATGTGGAGAGTGACTGAAAAAAACATCCAGCACTGACCTCTGGTCTCCACGGGTGCACAGCGCCGTGCACACCTGCATTCGCGCACATACACACGACGGAATCAAATTCAGGTGGTGTACGTCTGTGATCCATGACTCGGGGGCACAGGAAGATGGACTGGGTGTTCAAGACTAGCTTTCTCTCTCTCTCTCTCTCTCTCTCTCTCTCTCTCTCTCTCTCTCTCTCTCTCTCGGTTTTTTTGTTTGTTTTTTGTTTTCAGACAAGGTTTCTCTGTGTGGTCCTGGCTGTCCTGGAACTCGATTTGTACACCAAAGATCTGCCTTCCTCTGTTCCCGAGTGCTGGAACTAAGGGCATGTGCCATCATTTAGGGAGATCTTGCCCCCCCCACACACACACACCCGCACCAACAGGAATCAAAGCAGAACAACCAATGCTCGTACCGAGGATCCCAGAATGAGAGGTGTCACTATTAACACTGGAGCCGTCCTGGACAACACACACACACACTGAACACACACACACAAGAGCATATAATAGTATGACATCATGTTTTCCAACCAGGCCACCCCACCCCCTGTAAACTAAACAGACCCTTCCTTTCCTAAGATCAGAGTATTCTGTCACAGCATGAGAATGGTAACAGCTATAGCCTGGTACTCACTACATAGCCCATGCAGGCCTCCTCAATGGCAGAGTTAGGGGTGTGACTTGCCAGGTTTAGCTCTCTTTCTGCTTCGTAGGTCCTGAGGCCTGGAATCAGGTCTTCAGGCTCCACAGCCAGGGCCTTCTGCCCAGCGAGCCATTTTGCTGCCTGGTTGCTAAACTTTTGTCAGTTGCTACTTTGTTTCCGACGACTCTGACCTTGCCCGCTCTCAACTCCAAGCTAATTGTACAGACATTAAGGGACTGCTGTTCTATCCTAATGCTTTATGCCAGTGGTTCTCAACCTGTGGGCTGAAACCCATTTGGGGGTTGCATATCAGGGATCCCGCATTTCAGATATTTACATTACAACTTGAAACAGTAGCAAAACTGCAGCTATGAAGTAGCAACAAAATCATTTTTTGGTTGGGGGGGTCGCCACAACATGAGGACCTACCTGTCTTAGAGGGTGGAAATATTAGGAACCTCTGATTTATACGTGTGTGTGTGTGTGTGTGTGTGTGTGTGTGTGTGTGTGTGTGTGTAATCTAGCATTATAGCTATCAGTGCCCCACAAGGTTGCTATTAGAGACAGAAGGCTTGGGAGGCAGCTAGGTGGGGAAGGGCTCTCGCTTTGCAAGTGTGGGGATCTAAGTTCTGATCCTTGTGGCACCTATATAAAAAGCTGGCTATGGCCACCTACGCCTGTATTCCCAATAATATGAAGATTCAGAGACAGAAGAATCCCAGGCACTTACTGAGCAGAGCCAACATGAAAAACAGTGAGCTCTAGGTTGAGTGAGAGATGCTGTCTCACGGAAGTAAGACGGAAAGAAGTAGAACCAGACAGCAATGTCCACCCCTGTTCTTTGCATGTGCGCGCGCGCGCACACACACACAGACACACACACACACAGACACACACGTGTGCACACACGCATGCACACAGATATGCACACACCCACACACATGTGCACACATGCATACCCATATATGTGCACACACACACACACACACACAATTGGGACAGAAATATGGGCCAGCATGTGAAGGTGCCTTCTAGCAAGTCTGAAGATCTGAGTTCTATTCCTAGGACCCACACAGTGGAGAAAGGAAACCAGCTCCTGCAAGGTATCTGACTCCCGCATGCCTTGGCACGGGTGCATGTTCAGTATAACTTTTTCTTTTTTTGAGACAAGGTTTCTCTGTGTAGCCCTGGCTGTCCTGGAACTCACTCTGTAGACCAGGCTGGCCATAAACACAGAGATCCTCCTGCCTCTGCTTCCCAAGTGCTGGGATTAAAGGGGTGTACCACCACCCAACATAAATTTTTTTTATTTTAAATTTAGAACCAAATAAACAAAGCATAAGGCATTCTGAAGCTGTGTCGCTCCTTGTGAGCAGAGATTCACACTTACCGTCCCTGGACAATCTGCTCATTAACCCTGAGGGAGGAGACAAAAAAAAAAATAAAAACAAATGATGTCAACACACAACGATCAAAAGAGAAGAAAAAAATCCACAGTGAGTGGACTTTCCCAGCCAAGTACAGGAGAGTGAGGCTACAGTGCCTTAGCCAGAAGGCCAAGGCCTTTTAGGATGCTGGGGGAGGGTCCATAGGACAGCTGGGTGAGGGGCCATAGGACAGCTGGGGGAGGGGCCATAGGACAGCTGGGGGAGGGGCCATAGGACAGCTGGGGGAAGGGCCATAGGACTGCTGGGGGAGTGGCCATGACACGAAGTGCTTTTCCAAGCGGCTCCACCATGCGCGTCTGCATCCACTCAGCATGCCTCCATTCCGGCGTGCTTCTCCCAGCGTCCCACACCTCGGGCTCACGGGCTTCCACACGCCTCACGCCATGCATTACCACAAGTTTGTACCACCAACCTTAGGCTTCAGGCAGGGACTCTGGGTGTCCACGCCCAGATTCTGGAGGAAGGGCGTTCCTCCCTGTCACTGTCTCAGGTCTGCTCTGACCCTGAGAGGCAGGGCAGATTTTCTTCTGTGGCTGTTTAAGAAAGCTGTGGGGAATGCTGGACACGTGAGAAGAGGCGCGTGCCCGCCTTGGAGTGTAATTGAAGACTCTGCACAGCACAGTTAACACTGCTTATTAAGGCCTTACTCCCTCCCCAACTATAAACCGGACATTTTCTAGAAATCCCACTTAAAGGGCAAAGGCTGTCCTAAACCCCTTGAGCAACCCTGATGATTTCTGGTGCTACCTTATCAAATTATAGCGCCATTCGAGCCATTTCCAGAGCCACTTCACACCTCACCAAGGAGAAAGGGAGTGAGGGCGATACTTGAGGAAACTCTAGGTTCTGTGAAGGACAAGGAATGACCCAGGTCGCACAGCAATCACCAGGATAAGGGTAGACTCGGCACCAGGCCCTGTTCTGGCATCTCTTAGCCAGAGCACAGTCATTGGTGTGTGCACCAGTGAAATGCTGTCAGCTGCACGATTCAGCAAATCCAGCCTGCATATGCACATAAGTATATGCCTAGAGAAAGGGAAGTGACTTATTTAGATTGTCAGTCAGGACAGCGATGAGTGTCAACGGGGACATCTGAATGGTCATCGTGTGAGAAACGCCGTTCTTAAAATCCTACAGCTCTCCCAACTGAGCAAACGTGGCCATTTCATTTCACCGACAGGAAGGAAAACTGAGGTTCCGAGCACCGTGGACCTTTCCTGAGGCCCCAGAAATAGGAAGTGGGAGGGGAGCTCGGAGGTTAAGATCTACACCTCATTTCTCTAAAGGGGAAACCGAGAGAGTGAAAGGGTCCGAACCCAAGAATGGGGGTACAGGGTGGGAAGCCCCAAAGAAGAACTGGGGCTCAGATTCTCACAAGCCTTTCGAAGTCTCCATCTATCCGGGAGAAACTATGATGTTCCCAACAAAAGAGGGAGGGCATCCGTTATCTTGGAGCTCAGACAGGGGGAGGCTAAAGGTTGAATTCACTTCCCAGTGAATGAGTGAATGAATGAATGAATGAATGAATAAATAAATAAATAAATAAATAAATGAAAGAACACGACTCTTCCTAGGTATGGTACATGAGAAGGTTTATTGTGGATAAAAGGGAGACATAGTCAGAGTGGCAGGGATGTCTGAGTCCGAAGTGAGCATGGCCCTAAGTCAAAAGAGGAGAGGGAGGAGGAGACGGAAGAGGGGAGGGAGGGGGGAGGGAGGAAGGTTAGACCTAGATGCCAGGAGAGTGGGTGAAAGGACCAGGTCACCAAAAGGATTAGATTGCGTGGGGACGGACAGCTGGGAAAGGCAACCCAATCCGGCGTTGGAGAAGTTTAGGGTAGGGTGCAGTGTGTGCCTGCCGCCAGGGCCCTGTCACACCTCAGTCTCGGTACAGACTGTGGGGCTGGGAGAGCCTGGTGGCCCTTTTGTCTGGGGCTTGAAACTTAGCGCTCAGGAAAGCTCTTGGGCCCTCGGGAACGTGCCTAATGCGCCTTGGAGGCCCACATTAGCCTCTCCTGTCAAACTCGCAGCTGTCCAGTGGACGCAGAGGAAATGAGGAGGGGGCTCGCCTTAGGACACTCATGCCACCCGGAAATGTGTCCTTTTGCCTACTGGGGGTGAAGGATACAAGGCTGGGGAAGGGGATTGGGGAGAAGATCAGGCACGGAGTCCAGAGTAAAACCATGGAAAAATGCATGAGAAAGGCTGTAAAGAAACTTAGAAGTTGTATATGACATTAAAAAAAACGAATTAAAATGAATAAGTGAAGAAAGAAGGAAGAAGAAAGGAAGAGAGAGAGAGAGAGAGAGAGAGAGAGAGAGAGAGAGAGAGAGAGAGAGAGAGAACCCCAACACCCTACTGGCCTTCTAGCTTGTCTCTGTATCCAAGGCAACACAATTGTAGTCTTAAAATGGTGCAGCAACTTCTGGGTGTTGTAGTGTCGAGGAAGCAGAGGGGTAGGAGGTGCGCTTGTCAGTAAAACAGAGTTAGCAGAAACGTCTGATTCAAGGACTGGTTTGGGAGACTGAAAACGCTTTGCAGATAGTTTTAGGATGCTGGCATTTCCTTAGGTAAGAGAGAGGAGAAGAAAGGGCAGAGCGCCAAGGATTGTGGGAGTTGTAGTTTTGGACTCTGTGCCTGTCTGGAGAGGGAAATCGCGAGCCTGCGCCTATGTGGACAGCATGCCCTGCATTTAGCCTGCTTTTTCCCCTAGCCAGGGTTCCAAGGTCAACTAAAAAGGCTGATTCCCATAAGGAATCTCATGGCCTTCCTGAGAGCACCGGCGAGGTTTGGGGATTGGGGTGTCCAGGATTGGAGTTGAGGGGGGTGTAGGTCGAGGGGCAGCATTCGTGCAACAGTATCTGTGCAAACCCTCACGTTGTGTCCGGCTTCTTGCGTTATAGGGAGTGAGCAGAGAGCGACAATGTGGAGCACTCAGGTTCGTTTTTCCTTCTCCAAATCGGGCAGGAAATCCGAAATCCGACTCCTGAGGCAAACTGGGTCACTGCCCGCCCGCTCTAATGAGCGTCCTTGTTGCTCTGAATTGTAACTTATTAGGAGCCAAATTAGTGTGGTTGCCAAGGATAAAGCAGTGCATAGAACCGGCATAGCCTTGAACCTCACTTTATTTTTTTTAAGATGTTTTTGTTTGATATGTGTGATTTGCCTTCACGGATTTAAGTATTGCATCTGTGTGTAGTACCAGCAGAGACCAGAGGAGGGCAGAAGATGCTCTGTAACTGGAGTTAGGGACAGTCCTGAGCAGTTCTGTGAATGCTGGCAACTGAAGAGGGCATCTGATCCCATTACAGATGGTTGTGAGCCACCATGTGGTTGCTGGGATTTGAACTCAGGACCTTTGGAAGAGCAGTCAGTGCTCTTAACCGCTGAGCCATTTCACCAGCCTGAGGAGTCCTGTTCCTAACCGCTGAGCCATCCTCTTATCTTTTGTTTTGAGACAAATTTTCATGTATTCCAGGTTAGCTTGAAATTTACTATATAGTCAAAATGGCTCTCAACTCCTGATTCTCCATACCTACTGTTTAATAGAGGTGCAGGATATGGGTCCATTTTCTCTGCCAATTAAAGTATTAAAAGACAGGAAATAATGGTGGTGGAGCTTACCTTTAATCTCACCACTCAGGAAGCAGAGGAAGATGGATCTCTGTGAGTTCAAGGCCAGCCTGTTCTACACAGCGAGTCCAGGACAGCCAGGCATACACAGGGAAACCCTGTCTTTAAAAAAAAAACGAAAAAGGGGAGGGGCAGGAAAACATGTTACCAGAAACCAAGGGGAGTCCCGGCAGAGCCATTAGACTGGGGATACCAGGATTCACCTTGGGGCTCTTGTTCTCATTAAAAGCATAAGAAGGGGCACAAACAGACACTCAAGCGCCAAGAACTGACACATCAGAAGTTAGGACCTGCACAGCCATCCTGCTGCAGTCTGGGAGCGCTGCACTGGAGTCAGGAAGCCCAGCATGGCGGGTTTAGAGCACACTTAGGCTTGGGCCAGCATCTGAGAACAGGGAGACACAGACAGGGCTCTCTGCTCTTGGATTTCTGTTTGAGGGCCAGCAAGGCGGCTTAGCCGTTAAAGATGAGCTGCTGAGCTGGTGCCCTCAATCCACACAGAATCACACGGTACTCGTTGCATATACACGGAATCAAAGTGTGACAGGTTTTTTAATTTGACAATAATAGACGATTCCCAGCACCCCTCCACCCGCCATTAATTCCGAATGCTGTTTTGTGAATGTAGGAAACAAACATTCAGCTATTGATTGGTGTGCAGTAAAGAAACGATGAGAACGACCCAGAAGAGAAGGTGTGGGGAAACTCCTGCAGAGGCTCACTCGGCTGCTCTCCTGGGTTAGTCAGCCGCACCGCCCTCACACAGGCTTCCTCCTGCGCCTCTGGACACACCGATGCTCTGCGAGTTGACAGGCCAGAATGAGAGCTTCCTTAGCTGTGAAGTGCTCAGAGGGGTTGTGAGGGTTGAGGGAGACACAGCTGCTTCACTGGAAGGAACAGCAGGGGTCATCTCTACAGAAGAGGAGAAAGGGCGAAAGTCACATCGTGATGCTCATTTACATCGTCCTATATTCTCAGAGCTCCCCAACAACCCCACAGGACACCCCGAGCCTGCACTGCAGACCTCTGTCTGGGACCCAGCCCCTCCTGGCCACGGTCCGCCCACTTTGTTCCTCGCCCCCCCCCCCCAAACTGCTCCACCGGCTGATGTCACTACCCTCAGACCTCGTGAGGATTTGAGGGGGTGTGTGGGGAGCAACCAGGGGGGCAAGTCTGGAGCAAGAGTGAGATCGAAGTGTGACCGAACCCCAGAAACCTCGTCTTGAGACTGGCAGGGGTGGCGCCTGCACATCCTAGCTCACAGAGCCCCTAGCCTGCCACCCTTGAACTGGTCGTGTAGCCTGGCAGGCAGCTGGTTACAGGTTCAACTTTCTCCATCCTTAAGGTAAGTCCAGCAAACATCTGAACTTCCTTTTTATGTACATACAGCATTTCCAGAACCTTGGCCCCAGCCAGTGATGTGCACACACCCCCAAAACTTCCATCTTCTCCCAAAAGGTTTTGATAGCCTCCCCACCCCATTAAACGAGCTATCTCGCTGAAGCTGTCTCACAAAGACTGTTTCTCCTGCACTCACCACCAGGTGAGATTCTGCATTGTACACACCCACCGCAGCTAAGCTCTCTCTCCCTCCAGTCCAGCTCAACAGGCAAGGAGCCCGACAGGAAAAGCAGACATGATGTGGCAGGGGTCGGCTCCCAAGCTGGCCTGGAACGCAGAGATCTGCCTGTGTCCGCCTCTCGAGGGCCGGAACTAAAGTCATATACCACCAGCACCCGTATTTTTAACCTTTGAACTATCTTCCTAACTGTCTAATAATAATAATAATAATAATAATAATTTTAAAATACAAGAATAATAATTCCACTTAGAATTTTATTTTATATATTGTGCTGCGGGGTACATATGTGTCGCCCACAGTAAAGGAGAATTAACTTAGGACTTCCCGGGCGATTCTGTGACTTTGAGCCTACAAACCCTACCTTGGACATTCGGTTTAGAGAGACTATCTTGTGCGTTGTATGGATGCATCACCTGTCAGTCAAAAGGCCTATGGCTTAGGCAGGAACCAGGAGGTGGGACATCCGGGAGAGAGAAAGGATTCTGGGATAGAACCCAGCAAGAGATAGATATGCCAGCAAGATGTGAGATTAGCCCAGCCAGCCACATGGTAGAATGTAGGCTAGAACAAATGTAGGACTGCTTTCAGTGACATCTAGTCAGGGAAGAGCCTAGCTACATAGCCAAGGTAGTTGTCGATATATTCTGAATCGAGTCATATTTCTGGGAGCATGGGGCAGGGCCTAACTTCAAAGTTAGTTATTTAAAGCCAAGCTGCTGAGTCCCGTGACAGCAGGTGAAGCCACTCTACTGCCAGGACTGAAGATGGAGTTCTGTTCTCGGGATGTGTAAGGAAGAGTGGAGGGACTGCTCCAGTGTCTGCCCCTCCGTTCGTGCGCCAGGCACAGTATACGGGCACGAGGCACACACACCCAAATGACAACAACAACAACAACACAATGTAATGAAAGAAGTTTAAAGGTTCCCAGACAGCCAGGGCAACACAGAGAAACCCTGTCTCAAAAACCAAACAGGCAACACAGAGAAACCCTGTCTCAAAAACCAAACAACCAGACAAGAGGTTTAAGGTGAGGTCCAGGACCCACGGGCCCGGTGCGATGCCCTTGCCCTCCATGCTGTACCTCAAATCCAGGTCCGGGTTACAATAGTGGCAGTAACACTAGAGAAGACAACAGAGAAAAATAATATAAAAAATACAAATCAAACAATAGCTGGCATTCACCTCCTGAGCTCTCTGTCTCCCTCAGCCTTCAACCCCAGTCTGTGAGCCGCACTCCTGCCGGGAGCCTAGGCCAGCAGGTCTCCACCTGCGGGTCAGGCCCTCTCACAGGGGTCACCTAAGACCACCGGAAAACACTGATGTTGACATTGTAATTCATAACAGTAGCAAAATTAATTATGAAGTAGCAGTGAAATAATGTTGTGGTTGTGGGTGTTACCACAACCTGAGGAACCGTATTAAAGGGTCAGTGCACTAGGGTGGGAGAGGACCGCTGCTCTGGCAGAGCTAGCAGGGTTGTCCTTGGCTCGCGCCCCTGGCCTGGCCACCCCGCCTCTTTTCTTGCTCTTGTTTCCTGCTCCAAGTTCATTGCATACTCAGTGCCCCACAGATTTGCTTTCACAACTCAGATGGCGTGCAGCTCGGTTGGTACAGGGTCTCCCCAGCCTGCGTGCTGAGCTGGTCTCTAGCATCCCTAAAGTAGATGTGGCAGGCCACACCCATAACCCCAGCACTTTCATCCAAGGTCACCCCAGCCTAAGTCAGAGACCCTGTCCTGACCAACCAAACACGAGTTGAAGAGGTGGCTCCGCGGGCAGAGATGTGAGGACTTGGTCCTTAAGACTCTCCTGGGTAAGGAGGGGCTTGGGGAGGCTACAAAGTGTGTGTTCAAAGGAAACAACTCCTAGTGGAGACCAGAGCCCGCCTGGCTCTCTTCCATCTCTGGAGGCGGCTCAGTAACAAAGGCCACTGTGGCCGAGTCCAGTAAGAATTCAGTCTCTGAGACTGAATGAGGCAGTAATGCCGGAAATTGGAGTAGTAAGACTAACGCTATATCAGATGTACTCACAAGCTTGCTTTGGACATATTAAGTTACACAACGAATTTAGCGGAAAGATCGCTGCTTCCGGTGTGGCTGACAGGTAAGAAGTGTGCTTCTCACCGGGCGGCTGCAGAATTCTCATTCCACCTCGTAATTAAAGTTTGGCGATGTTGAGAAAGTTTCTGCTTATGTTTTTTCCTCCAGGACTGTCTGTCAATTAGGCTCCATTCCCATAACAAAAGGAGGCAACCCAGACTTAAGAAACAGCAGCCCCACTTCCAGGAATATGCTAAGAAGCAGCTCAAGGGGGCAGCACAGGGTCGCAACCACCACTGAGCCCAGGCTGCCTTAAGGCCTCTGTGCTCTTCTCAGTAAAAGCATAATTCTGCCGGGTGGGTAGGATCACCCCGGGTAGCAACCATTTGAGGAAATCACCACTAGTGTACATATGACATCATTCTGGCAATATCTCGGCTGTGTACATCTCCCATATCTGCCCAAGTGGCCAGATTCGCAAGCTCCAATCTCCGTTTAAATTGCTCAAAGTGTATGTACCCTGAGGCTGGTATGATGTAAAATACACATATCCAAGGTGGATACAAGTTGGTAAAATCTCTTATCCATGGCCGGCTCCTCTTTGGGTATTAGTTAGAGCAGTACAATTATTCTAATTTTCCGTTTTAATCTCCAAGTGTGCACCAAGTGTGCATTGGTTTCTTACTGGAAAGGCACACATATCAATTCGAGAACCCAAGAGAGACCTGGCTTCCAAAAGCTGTCCGATGACACCTACATGACTGTGCGCAGACACACACACACACACACCCACACACTTGCACACACACCACACACGCATGCACGCTCGCGTGCACACACCACGCACGCACGCACACGAGCGAGTGCTTGGGCGAGCTGGCTTTGCAGGACCACCGCTTCCCCTCTTGCCTCCCCCTTCCTACAGTTCTGGGCAGACTCCCTTCTCCCATGATACTTCCTCTGCCTCTCCCTCCCTCCCTCTCTCCCTCCCTCCCTCCATAGATAGAAAGGTCCATCCTCACCCAGTCTCCTTTATTGTAGGACACAAAGAAGAACGTTATCACCATGTAGGCACACCTCAGAAAGTTCCATCCGCTGCTCCTCACAAGTCCCCTGGCTGTGGTGGTGGCTGGAGGAGGCTTCACTAAAGGCAAATACTGACAACCATTAATCTCACCCAGGACCCCTTCCCGCCTGGCACTCCAAACGTGTGCCCTTAGGTGGCTCTTGGCTTGAAAGTTTCTTTTATATTCCAGGTTGTGGCCAAGTTCTCCCATCTTGGTAATCTCTCAACTTCCAGGCAAACTGTTTGCTCTTTTGCACAGTCTAACCTGTACTCAGCAAAAACAACAACAACAACAATAAGAACAACCACTCTGTTAGCAAACCACTTGTAGGTCTTAGGGAACCTCACTAATTTTCCTCTTTGTCCTTTTGACTGTTTGATTTGGTTGGTTTTTTGAAACAGGGTCCACCTGTGTACCTCAGGCTGGCTTCAGACTTATTATGTAGCCAAGGACGACCTCTTGATCCTCCTGCCTGACCTCCTAAGGACTGGGATCACAAGCACGCACCTTCAAGTGCAACTTACTGTGTGCGTTGCACATATGTGTGCATTCTGTCTGCGCACACGCGCGTGCATGCACATGTGCACATGCATGCACATGCACGCACCCACGTGCGCGCACACACACAAACACACACACACATACACACGTCAGTTCCTTCAGCAGTCCCTCTTCATCTTATTTTTATTGCATTTTATTTTATTTATTCTATCATTTTTTTTTGTTTGTTTTGTTCTGTTTTTTTGAATTTGGTTTTTCAAGACAGGGTTTCTCTGTGTAGCCCTGGCTGTCCTGGAACTCACTCTGTAGACCAGGCTGGCCTTGAACTCAGAAATCCACCTGCCTCTGCTTCCCAGAGCACTGCGATTACAGGCGAGTGCCACCACCGCCCGGCTTCTCTTTTTTTCTTTTTGGTTTTTTTCCCCTGGGACAGAATATTTCTCCCCAAACTTGGAGCTCACCGATTCGGCTAGGCTCGCTAACTGAATTCCTCGGGACGCTTCACAGTTCTCTCTTTCTATCAGATGGATCTTAGGACCCAGCTCAGGTCGGCAAGTTTAGCAGGAAGCACTTTTACTGCCAAAGCATCTTGCCTGCACCTCCAATTTTACTATTCTGTATTTCCTAAGGATGTGTGGTGGTCTGAATGAGAACAGCCCCCCCATAAGCTCACGTTTGAACAGGTGGCCTACACCCGTCCCAGGATGTTTTGGAAGGGTGGGAGCTGTGCCTCTAGGGCTTTTTGTCTGCTTGCTTTTGAGACAAGGTCTTTCAGAGCTCAGGGACCTCCAACTGCCCCGAAGCTTAGGCAGCCTTGACCTTTTCTCCTCAGACAGCAGCTTGCAGTCTAGGGGTCATGACCCCGGGGTTGAGTGGCACGTCCACAGGGGTCACCAGAGACCCTCCGAAAATGCAGATATTTACATTGCAGTTCATGACAGTAGCAAAATTACGGTTATGAAGTGGTATGGAAAACAATTTTCCGGTTGGTGATCTCCACCACACGAAGCACTGTAGTAAAGCGCCTCGGCTTTAGGAAGGTTGAGAACCAACCACTGCTCTAAGAGCTCTCGGCCCAGTGCTTTGTCGCCGTCATTGCTGCTGTTCATTTTTGTTTTGTTTTGTCTTGTTATTTTGGTTGATTTTTTTCTTTTGGTTTTTCTAGACACGGTTTCTCTGTGTAGCTCTGGCTGTCCTGGAACTCACTGTATAAACCAGGCTGGCCTCGAACTCAGAAATCTGCCTGCCTCTGCCTCTGCCTCCCACTGCACAGCCTGTTGTTTTGTCTTGTTTTTGAGATGAGTCTCACTGTCCTAAATTGGCCTCATCCAGCTGTGACCTGAGATTCCCTTGCTTCTGTGTCTGTGCTGCCCTCTAATGACACCTGGCACTCTTACCTACCCTTTCCTGATGTTATTTCTCTAGTTTGTGTTTTGAAAAGGGGTCTCACGAAATCAAAACAGGCCTTGGACCTTTATAGCGGGCATAGCTGAGTGGTGGTGGCGCATGCCTTTAATCCCAGCACTTGGGAGGCAGAGGCAGGAGGAGTTCTTAGTTTGAGGCCAGCCTGGTCTACAGAGTGACAGCCAGGACAGCCAGGGCTACACAGAGAACCCCTGTCTCCAAAAGCAAACAAAAAACAAACAAACAAACAAAAGCTGTACAGGTTGCCCTTGCACTTCCGACCTTGCCAGGAGCTAGGGTCCCGGGCACCCACACTGCGAGCGGCCCTAGGGACCAGATCGTGGTCTTTGTGCCACTAGACATACACTCCGCCGAGCCACACTGGACATCCTAATCCAAGACAGTTTAACCGGAGCGATCCACCAGCATCAGGATTGTATCTGTGGTCTTCCCCTCTCTTAGTTTCCGGCCACATTGGCCTGCCACTCAACTTACCCAGGCATCTCCAGCAGGGAGGAGGGAGTCTGGAGGTCCAGGGAAGCAGCCACTTCTTACCTCGGTGTGCCCCGGGTGACTCGGATGAGCGGAGAGGAAGGGAGAGGGCGGCTGGGGCTGCAGATGCTCCCAGAAGCCTCGGGCATGGGCGCATCTGTCTGACCTGTTCTCCAGTACTACCCTGTACCTCACTCACACACAGGGGCGGCGCTAACCAGCAGGCCACCCTGCAGCCAGGTCACCAGGTCAAGCACACAGCCCCACCCACCTTCTTCTTTGCAGTTACTTGTTTCTTCTAAGGAAAAACATGGAGAGGGTAGAGGAGGGGAGGAAGGAGAGAAAGAAGGAGAGAAGGGGAAAGGGAAGACAAATAAAGGAAAATTAGGGACTGGGTGGAAATTCAGCTGCAAATGGAACAAACGGGACCCTTTGGTGGAAGGGGGACGGTCACCTGCTTAATGTCGCTCGGCTCAGGCTCTCCGCTGCCCCTTGGCTTTCCCTCTGTGTGAAGCACCCTACCCACAGATACACACACATGTGCGCAAATGCATACAGTTTGCACGTATGGACTGATGGCCTTGGTTCCTTCTAGCCTTTGCTTAGACGTCACTTCCTGTGGCCTGTAATGGCCCAGTTCCCTGCAGCATCCTCTAAGAGCACCTCAGTCTCCCTGACTCCGGGCTCTCCTCACTCCCTAGGACAACAGTGCTCTTCAGACCCGAGCCTGCAACTGGGCCACTCCCTTGTCCTCTCACCAAAACACCAGCGGCATGGTCTGGTTTTGTTTAAAGTTACATTTTTTATTTGGTGTGTGTGTATGTGTGTGTGTGTGAGTGTGTGTGTGTGTGCGCACGCGCGCACGCGCATGTGTGTAGGGGGTATGTGTGTGTAGTGTGGGATCTGTTTGTGTATGTGTAGTGGTGGTGTTAGTGGGGAGTATTTGTGTGTATGTATAGTGTGCATGTATGTGTATCTGTGATATGAGGGATGTCTGTGTATGTATATGTGTGTGGGGGGTGTGTGTATTGTGGTGGTGGTGTGCGTATTTGTGTGTGTGTGGTATGAATTTGCGTGTCAGAGTACACATGTGGAGGTCAGAGCACAACTAACAGCGGTCCATCTTGTCCTGCCACTACTTCCAGCCCAGGGACTGAACTCAGATCATCAGCCTTGGCAAGAAGTTCATTTACACTGTGCAGTGGTGGCACATGACTTTAATCCCAGCACTTGGGAGGCAGAGGCAGGCAGATTTCTGAGTTCGAGGCCAGCCTGGTCTACAGAGTGAGTTCCAGGACAGCCAGGGCTACACAGAGAAACCCTGTCTCGAAAAAACAAAAAACAAACAAACAAACAAACAAAAAGAAGTTCATTTTCTCACTGAGCCATTTCTCCAGCTATTTGTTTGTTTGCGACAGGGTCTCTAGTTGTTCAGGCTGGCCTTGAACTTCTGATCCTCTTGTGTCCACCTCCAGAGTGCTGCACTAGAGGTCTGACCACCTCCCTCAGCTCATCAACAGCACCTGGTACATTTGATGTCTCTTATTCCCTCTTCTATCTCAATGCCTAGAAGAAGACTCAGCACAGCGAATGGAACATGAAGATTGTCTGTTGCTTGAAAGCATGATGTCATGTGGTTGTGCTGCTAACGATGGTGGAGTTGAGGTATGTAGCCTCGGTGACATTTCTTCCAACCTGAAAAGCTAATGCCTCTGTATACCCAAAACCAGAAATGATGAAGCCAACAACTCACCATTCAGTACTTGGAGGCTCAGCAGACCTGTGACAGTAAAGAAATGCAAATAGAATCTCAAAGGTAGCCAGACAGAACCCAGGTCAATACGGACCACAGCTCACCCCAAACCCCTGTCTCCTAAAGAGCCCTGTAGAATTATGGCCCACTTGCCTGTCTACCTGCCTGCCTGCCTGCTTGCCTGTCTGTCTGTCTGCCTGCCTGTCTGTCTGTCTGTCTGTCTGTCTGCCTGTCTGCCTGCCTGCCTGTCTACCTACCTGTCTGTCTGTCTGCCTGTCTGTCTGTCTGCCTGTTTACCTGCCTGTCTGTCTGTCTGCCTGCCTGCCTGCCTGCCTGCCTGTCTGTATTTCTGCCTGCCTGTCTGGTGCCTGTCTGTATGTATGCCTGCCCGTCTGTCTGAAGTTCTGGCTGACCTGGAACTTGCTTTGTAGCCCAAGCTGACTTCAAACTCACAGAGCTCTCCCTTCCTTTGCCTCCGGGATTGATTAGAGGTGTGTAGTACTATGCCCAGTACCGCCCCATCTCATATCATTAGCATCATCATCACCACCACCATCATCATCATGTATGTGTATATGTGTTTACACATGTGACTATGGGCACGAGCATATTATAGCAAGCAAGTAGAGGTCAGAGGACAATTTGTAGGAGTCAATTCTGTCCTTGTGTAGGACCTGGGGATCAAACTTAGGCCACCAGGCTTCGCAACAAGACCCATCACCCACTGAAGCATCCTACTAGTCTGTGTGTGTCTGTGTGTGTGCATGTGTGTGCGGGCACATGGTGTGTTTCTGCCGTGTGTACTGGCATGGCAGGCAGGCCAGAGGCCAACCCCACTTGTCATTTCTCAGGAGCTTTCCATCTTACTTTTAGAAACAGTGTCTCTCATTGGCCTTGAGCTCAGCCAGCCGGCTGGGCGGCCCAGCACCAGGGTTGCGGGCATGCGCCGTTACTCCCAGGGCATGTTCTGGGCATTTAAGTCAGGTCCTGAGTTTCCAGGGGCTCCTGAGCCCATTGGGAGCACATCTCAGATTCCCTTCTTCCCACACACTCCCTCCAGCACAGGAGGTAAGGGCAAGGAGATTGTTACATGCGGCCAGGGCCCACAAAGAATGAGGTACTTACCAAGAATCCCTGTGGTACATCCAGGGGACAGGAGGTGTTGATGAGTCCACAGTCCACCACGAGAGAGGAGAGCACAGGAGGGAGAAATAAATCACAACATGGACGGTGTGGGACACCCAGTCAGTGGTCCTTAGAGCAGAGCTGAGCCTGAGAGACCTGACAGCGGGGGTGAAGGCCCAAGGGCGAGGCAGGGCACTTCAGAGTTACCAGTGTCTTTACGTGTTTCTTTATGTATTTGCTTTCATGTATGTGTGTGTTTTGCCTGCATATGTCTGTGCACCACATGTAGACCTGGTGCACAGGTAGGGAGAGGTTCGGGGCTGGAGAGATGGCTCGGCGGTTAAGAGCACTGACTGCTCTTCCGAAAGTTCTGAGTTCAAATCCCACGACCACATGGTGGCTCACCACTATCCGTAATGAGATCTGACGCCCTCTTCTGGGGTGACAGAAGACAGCTACAGTGTCTTTTGCATGTGTGTGCGCCCGCGGTCAGAGGGCCACAGAAGGAGCTAATTTTCTCTTTCCACCGCGTGGGTACTGGAGATCAAACTCAGCTTAGGTACAAACTCTTTTCACCCTCGGAGCCATCTTGCTGTTCCTCCACCTGCCCTTTGGAAGATGAGAGTAAAGCATTCCTGCTTTGCCCCGACTCCCAAGAATCCCTGCGCTGCTGTGGCCTCCAGGCAGGAGGGAGAAGGGGAAGCAGGCGAAAGAAGAAACACATGAACTTACGTTTCAATACTGCTTAAGCAGGAGCGCCACGGAGAGGAAAATCCAGGTGGAATTGTGGGGCAAGGCCAGAAGAGATGAAGAAAAGGGTGTTAACAATGACTGACCCTCCCATTCCTCCTGGAGCACCCTCCGGAGAGGCCCGCCCCCACACGGGGCCCGCCCACCGGAGGGGCCCGCCCACCGGAGGGGCCCGCCCCCAGGAGAGGCCCGCCCCCAGGAGAGGCCCAGCCACAAGGGACATGGACTTGTCATCCCAGCCATTCTCAGGCGGGGCTGCATGCAGAGATGCTGGCTTATCTGTGACCTGTCTGCTTTAACACACATTCGTCCCTATCCCTGGAATCACCTGGCCGTTTCCTCTAGGAACTCACCTTCCAGCAATGTAGAGGACATCAGAAAAGCACCTCCACTCTTCTATCAATCACGCCTCCCCCGACCCTGCCCACATCCCCCACCCCACCCCCACCCCCACCCCCCAGTCAGGGAGGAAGGCTTGGATCCCGTTTTTTATTTGGTTTTGGTTTCTACCTATAAACATATATAACTCCTGCTGTCCTGTGCTCTAGGACAATGGGGCAGTTTAAGACTCTGCTCAAACACTGGGACCCCAGTAATACATACCGTCCCAGACCCCAGTTTACAGTCCGTGGACGAGGGCGGAGCCTGAAAACCACCTAGTCTCCTCCACAATGGGGTCAATTTCTCTAAAAACAGATTTCTCTTCCCCTTTCCTCTCCCCTCCCCCTCTTTTTTTGCTATAGAACTTATGTAGCCCAGGCTAACCTCAAATTTGATAAGTAATGGAGGCTAGTCTTAAACTGCTAATCCTCCTGCCTCACTCAGCTTTCACAGTGCTGGGATCATAGGCAGACACGGCCATGCCTAGTTCGCTTCTTTCTTGTTCCTCCTTCCAAATATCTGGAAACATTCAGCTACCCACAAGAAAGGGAGGGAAAACAAACTAGGAAAGCATTTTCTTGCTGGGCATGGTGGCATAGACCTCTAATCCTGCACTCAGGAGGCTGAGGCAGGAGGATCAAGAGGTCATCTTTGGTTATAAACACAGTTTAAGGCTAGCCTGGGCTCCTTGAGACTTTCCCATCAAACAACAAACATCAAAAGGGCGTCAATAATAAAAGGAGAGATAACTTACTTTTCACTGGGAGGCGGATTGGAAGCAGAATCAAGGAGTTCGTGTGGGGAAAACGGGCCACAAAATAAAATGGATGTTAGTCCCTTCTGTCCTGGCACTTCCATTTTCTCTCATAAAATACCTTTTACAGTGTTTGGCGACCCTTCTTGTGTTCTGGTGAACTCAGAGAGGAAACCAGGTTTGCAGAATCCCCGAGCAGACAGAGCCAGCAGCCTCCTACAGTCTTGCCCTGGCCTTATCTGGGAGCGTTAACAAAACCTAATCGGAGCGGTTTCCTTCCCTGCACCCGCTGAACGTCCCTAATCCAAAATCGCTCCATACGACACTTTTGAGTGCCAAGGTGACGCTTGAATAGTGTCCCTTGGACTTGTTTTCATTGATTGTTTTTAAGTTTATTTCACTTTATTTGCGTGAATGCGCCTGTGTAAGCATGCGCGTGTGACCTCGCGAGCCACACGGAGCCACAGGCAATTGTGACCTGTCTTGAGTGGCGCCTAAGTCAGCTCTCCTGGGAGAGCAGAAGGTGTTTGCAACCGCCGATACGCCGAGTCACCGCTCTGGCCTCTCACTCACAGACCAAGGCTAGCCCACAACTCTTTCCGCAGGTTCAAATCCAGCCAAACTACCACCACCACCTTCATCTATCTCCCCAGTGCTGGGATTCCCAGACTGAGTCAACACACCCAGGTTAGGCTTTGCATGCTGCCCAGATCAGATCTGGGGCCGCGGGGGCTCAGGGTAAGAGTCGGAACTGATAGAGTCCTTGGAATGCTCACAATTCTGAAAATGTCTAAACTCGAAACTCATCCAGCTTCACATTTCAATTAAGGACTCAAGACCAGACTAGAGAAAAGCAGGATTTGGCTCAGCCGATCAGAAACATCCAAAATACTCCTATTGTGCAATCAGGGACTTTGCAATGGGCTGAACCAAGCAAATCGATAAATTGTTGTGACCCCTTCATGAACCTGTCTGCGTTGCTGTCCCTTCATCCTCTGTCTCCCAGTGTGCAATCCTGTCTGAACAGAGTTCCCCCAAACTGCTTCTAGTTTTTCTTCTCTGTGTAACTTGCGAATCACTTGCCCTAACAAACTTTCTTGTTGTGATACTGGGGATTGGATAAAGGATCTTACACAGCACTCTACCACTGAACCACGCCCCCAGCCTCTCATTGGGGTATTCTAGGCGGGGCTCTACCACTGAGCCACGCCCCCAGCCTTTCATTGGGGGATTCTAGGCAGGGGCACTACCACTGAGCCACGCCCCCAGGCCCTCACTGGGGTATTCTAGGCAGGGGCTCTGCCACTGAGCCATGCCCCCAGCTCCTCACTGGGGGATTCTAGGCGGGGCTCTACCACTGAGCCACGCCCCCAGCCTCTCATTGGTGTATTCTAGGCAGGGGCTCTACCACTGAGCCACACCCCCAGGCCCTCACTGGGGGATTCTAGGCAGGGGCTCTACCACTTAGCCATGTCCCCAGGCCCTCACTAGGGGATTCTAGACGGGGCTCTACCACTGAGCCACACCCCCGGACCCCCTCACTGGGGGATTCTAGGCAGGGCTTTACCACTAAGTTATATCCTCTTTTTACTTTTTATTTAGAGTCAGTCGAGTTCATGGATACCCTGGGAAGCTTAGTAAGAACTCATTTGAAAATAAAAAGTGAAAAGCCAAGCAACCATGGCACATGCCTTTATTATACCTTTAATCCCAGTGCTAGGGAGGCAAGAGGCAGATGAATCTCTGTGAGTTCAAAGCCAGCCTGGTCTACAGAACTGGTTCCAGGACAGTCAAAGATATACAGAGAAACCCTGTCTCAAAAAACAAGGACAAAACCACCACTACCACCCCCCCCAAAAAAAAAAGAAAAAAGAAAGAAAGAAAGAAAGAAAGAAAGAAAGAAAGAAAGAAAGAAAACAGGAAGTTAAAAAGTGGGACTGGAGAGATTGCTCAGCGGTTAAGAGCACTGACTGCTCTTCTGAAGGTCCTGAGTTCAAATCCCAGCAACCACGCGGTGGCTCACAACCATCTGTAATGGGATCTGACTCCCTCTTCTGGCGTGTCTGAAGACAGCTACAGTGTACTTACATATAATAAAAATAAATCTTTTTTTTTAAAGTGTGTCAGTACAGCACTTGCTGGAGTACCCCAAGGAGGACTGGGGTATGATTCTATGGTGGAGCCCTGCCTAGCACACAGGTTCTGAGTTCAGTCTCCGGCAAAGTGGGGGTAGGGAAGAGTTGGGAGTCACAGATTTCACAGGACTTACTTTCTTCTTCTGAGTTGTCTGTAAGGAAGGATGGATGCAGCTGTGTTCGACATGGGTGCATGGAGAGGGAGAGAGAAGTGTGGAAATGGAAGTGGAGGTGGGGAAGGAAGGGGGAGGAAGGGGGGGACAGGGAGGGAGGGGGAGGGAGGGAAGGACAGGAAGGGAGGGGGAGGATGAGACAAAGGGGGAGATTGATTAATAGTTTTACCACCAGATAAGCATCCCGGACCAGACAGAGACGAGAGATTAGGACGCTATCAGAAAGCAGGCAACCCAACTGTCTCAATGTACAGCATAGGACAGGGATTCAAGTCTGCAGCCACTCTTTCTAAAATAACTATTTATGAAGCACTGCTGATTGCTGGGCATAAGCAAGGTTTACGTGAGACAGTATCTACCCCCAGTGGACAATATCCATGGTTTTCCAGGAGCCTCCAGGGGAGGGGGACCAAACGCCTCGTGAAGTGGGACAGAGGTGGGAGTAGTGTTCTGGTCGACCTGCAAGGCAGGGCAGGAACTTTTAAAGGGATGCTGGTTGCTGACCTGCACTGGTTACCAGGGGAGGCGTCGTGGAGGAGGATATGATGTTTTGTCTGAAACCTGAAAGATGAGCAGGAGTTAGCTGAGTGGAAAGAGCTTGGAGGGGGAAAAGAGAACTTAGCCCAGACATGGGGAAGAGAGCAGGTATGGTCCTACGAGGAAAGCACTCGGCTGTAAAAGGGCTGCGAGACGAGAGAGATTACTGCTAGATGGGGCCAAGACCTGTGGGTACCTTTCTAAGAACGAGAGTGGTGTTGCTACCAAACAGGATCTGTGTGCAAATCTTGGTTCTTTCACCTCCTAACTGCGTGAGCCTCTTCCGACATTTCCTCATAAAAACAACATCAGGAAGGCTTGGAGAGATGGCTCAGCAGAGAAGAGCGCTGGCTTTTGCCAGCCGGAAGTTCTCATTCCCAGCACCCACAGGGTGGCTTGCAAGTTCCTGTAACTCCAGCTCGAGGGGATCCGATGCCCTCTTCTGGCCACTAAGGGTACTGCATGTGCATGGTTCCCAGACACTCAAGCAGGCAAAACAAGCAAACACATAAAATAAAAATAAATAAATGTAAAAGAAACGGAAAGGAAATGGTGAACTCCAGGTTCTCCGAAGAAATCCTGTCTCAAGAAAAAATAATGTGGAGAGTGACTGAAAAAAACATCCAGCACTGACCTCTGGTCTCCACGGGTGCACAGCGCCGTGCACACCTGCATTCGCGCACATACACGACGGAATCAAATTCAGGTGGTGTACGTCTGTGATCCATGACTCCGGGGCACAGGAAGATGGACTGGGTGTTCAAGACTAGCTCTCTCTCTCTCTCTCTCTCTCTCTCTCTCTCTCTCTCTCTCTCTCTCTCGTTTTTTTTTTTTGTTTGTTTGTTTGTTTTTTGTTTTCAGACAGGGTTTCTCTGTGTGGTCCTGGCTGTCCTGGAACTGGATTTGTACACCAAAGATCTGCCTTCCTCTGTTCCCGAGTGCTGGAACTAAGGGCATGTGCCATCATTTAGGGAGATCTCCCCCCTCCACCCCCCCCCCCCCGCCCACACACACACCCGCACCAACAGGAATCAAAGCAGAACAACCAATGTTCATACAGAGGATCCCAGAATGAGAGGTGTCACTATTAACACTGGAGCCGTCCTGGACAACACACACACACACTGAACACACACACACAAGAGCATATAATAGTATGTCATCATGTTTTCCCCACCAGGCCACCTCACCCCCTGTGAACTAAACAGACCCTTCCTTTCCTAAGAGGAGAGTATTCTGTCACAGCATGAGACAAGTAACAGCTATAGCCTGGTACTCACTGCGTAGCCCATGCTGGCCTCCTAAATGGCAGAGTTAGGGGTGTGACATGCCAGGTTTAGCTCTCTTTCTGCTTCATAGGTCCTGAGGCCTGGAATCAGGTCTTCAGGCTCCGCAGCCAGGTCCTTCTGCCCAGCGAGCCATTTTGCTACCTGGTTGCTAAACTTTAGTCAGTTGCTACTTTGTTTCCGACGACTCTGACTTTGCCCGCTCTCAACTCGAAGCTAATTGTACACACATTAAGGGACTGCTGTTCTATCCTAATGCTTTATGCCAGTGGTTCTCAACCTGTGGGCTGAAACCCATTTGGGGGTTTCATATCAGGGATCCTGCATTTCAGATATTTACATTACAACTTGAAACAGTAGCAAAACTGCAGCTATGAAGTAGCAACAAAATCGTTTTTTAGTTGGGGGGGGTCGCAACAACATGAGGACCTATGTGTCTTAGAGGGTGGAAATATTAGGAACCTCTGATTTATATATACATGTGTGTGTGTGTATGTATGTGTGTGTGTTTGTGAGTGTGTAATCTAGCATTATAGCTATCAGTGCCCCACAAGGTTGCTATTAGAGATAGAAGGCTTGGGAGGCAGCTAGGTGGGGAAGGGCTCTCGCTTTGCAAGTGTGGGGATCTAAGTTCTGATCCTTGTGGCACCTATATAAAAAGCTGGCTATGGCCACCTACGCCTGTATTCCCAATAATATGAAGATTCAGAGACAGAAGAATCCCAGGCACTTACTGAGCAGAGCCAACAGGAAAAACAGTGAGCTCTAGGTTGAGAGAGAGATGCTGTCTCACGGAAGTAAGACGGAAAGAAGTAGAACCGGACAGCAATGTCCACCCCTGTTCTTTGCATGCACACGCACGTGTGCACACACACACACATGTGCACACACGCATGCACACAGATATGCACACACGCACACACAGGTGCACACATGCATACCCATACATGTACACACACACACACACACACACACACAATTGGGACAGAAATATGGGCCAGCATTGAAGGTGCCTTCTAGCAAGTCTGAAGATCTGAGTTCTATTCCTAGGACCCACGCAGTGGAGAAAGGAAACCAGCTCCTGCAAGGTATCTGACTCCCGCATGCCTTAGCACGGGTGCATGTTCAGTATAACTTTTTCTTTTTTTGAGACAAGGTTTCTCTGTGTAGCCCTGGCTGTCCTAGAACTCACTCTGTAGACCAGGCTGGCCATAAACACAGAGATCCTCCTGCCTCTGCCTCCCAAGAGCTGGGATTAAGGGGTGTACTACTACCCAACATAAATTTTTTTTATTTTAAATTTAGAACCAAATAAACAAAGCATAAGGCATTCTGAAGCTGTGTCGCTCCTTGTGAGCAGAGATTCACACTTACCGTCCCTGGACAATCTGCTCATTAACCCTGAGGGAGGAGACAAAACAAAATAAAAACAAATGATGTCAACACACAACGATCAAAACAGAAGAAAAAATCCACAGTGAGTGGACTTTCCCAGCCAAGTACAGGGAAGTGAGGCTACAGTGCCTTAGCCAGAAGGCCAAGGCCTTTTAGGATGCTGGGGGAGGGGCCATAGGACGGCTGGGGGAGGGGCCATAGGATGGCTGGGGTTTGGGGAGAAGAACAGGCACGGAATACAGAGTAAAACCATGGAAAAATGCATGAGAAAGGCCATAAAGAAACTTAGAACTTGTTTACTGACATTAAAAAAACGAATCAAAATGAATAAGTGAAGAAAGAAAGAAAAAGAAAGGAAGGGGGAGAGAGAGAGAGAACCCCAATACCCTACTGGCCTTCTAGCTTGTCTCTGTCTCCAAGGCAACACAATTGTAGTCTTAAAGTGGTGCAGCGATTTCTGCGTGTTGTAGTGTCGAGGTAGCAGAGGGGTAGGGGGTGCGCTTGTCAGTAAAACGGAGTTAGCAGAAACGTCTGATTCAAGGAATGGTTTGGGAGACTGAAAACGCTTTGCAGATAGTTTTAGGATGCTGGCATTTCCTTAGGTAAGAGAGAGGAGAAGAAAGGGCAGAGCGCCAAGGATTGTGGGAGTTGTAGTTTTGCACTCTGTGCCGGTCTGGAGAGGGAAATCACGAGCCTGCGCCTATGTGGACAGCATGCCCTGCATTTAGCCTGCTTTTTCCCCTAGCCAGGGTTCCAAGGTCAACTAAAAAGGCTGATTCCCATAAGGAATCTCATGGCCTTCCTGAGAGCACCGGCGAGGTGTGGGGGTTGGGGTGTCGGGGGATTGGAGTTGAGGGGGGTGTAGGTCGAGGGGCAGCATTCGTGCAACAGCATCTGTGCAAACCCTCACGTTGTGTCCGGCTCCCTGCGTTATAGGGAGTGAGCAGAGAGCGACAATGTGGAGCACTCAGGTTTGTTTTTCCTTCTCCAAATTGGACAGGAAATCCGAAATCCGACTCCTGAGGCAAACTGGGTCATTGCCCACCCGCTCTAATGAGCGTCCTTGTTGCTCTGAATTGTAACTTATTAGGAGCCAAATTAGTGTGGTTGCCAAGGATAAAGCAGTTCATAGAACCGGCATAGCCTTGAACCTCACTTTATTTTTTTAATATGTTTTTGTTTTCTATGTGTAATTTGCCTTCACAGATTTAAGTATTGCATCTGTGTGTAGTACCAGCAGAGACCAGAGGAGGGCAGAAGATGCTCTGTAACTGGAGTTAGGGACAGTCCTGAGCTGTCCTGTGAATGCTGGCAACTGAAGAGGGCATCTGATCCCATTACAGATGGTTGTGAGCCACCATGTGGTTGCTGGGATTTGAACTCAGGACCTTTGGAAGAGCAGTCAGTGCTCTTAACCGCTGAGCCATTTCACCAGCCTGAGGAGTCCTGTTCCTAACCGCTGAGCCATCCTCTTGTAGTTTGTTTTGACACAAATTTTCATGTATTCCAGGTTAGCTTGAAATTTACAATATAGTCAAAATGGCTCTCAACTCCTGATTCTCCATAACTACTGTTTAATAGAGGTGCAGGACATGCGTCCATTTTCTCTGCCAATTAAAGTATTAAAAGACAGGAAATAATGGTGGTGGTGCTTACCTTTAATCTCACCACTCAGGAAGCAGAGGAAGGTGGATCTCTGTGAGTTCAAGGCCAGCCTGTTCTACACAGCGAGTCCAGGACAGCCAGGCAAACACAGGGAAACCCTGTCTTTAAAAAAACGAAAAAGGGGAGGGGCAGGAAAACATGTTACCAGAAGCCAAGGGGAGTCCCGGCAGAGCCATCATATGAGACTGGGGATACCAGGATTCGTCTTGGGGCTCTTAGTCTCATTAAAAGCATAAGAAGGGGCACAAACAGACACTCAAGCGCCAAAAACTGACACAGGCAGAAGTTAGGACCTGCACAGCCATCCTGCTGCAGTCTGGGAGCGCTGCACTGGAGTCAGGAAGCCAAGCATGGCGGGTTTAGAGCACACTTACTTAGGCTTGGGCCAGCATCTGAGAACAGGGAGACACAGACAGGGCTTTCTGCTCTTGGATTTCTGTTTGAGGGCCAGCAAGGCGGCTTAGCCGTTCAAGATGAGCTGCTGAGCTGGTGCCCTCAATCCACACAGAATCACACGGTACTCGTTGCATATACACGGAATCAAAGTGTGACAGGTTTTTTAATTTGACAATTATAGATGATTCCCAGCACCCCTCCACCCGGCATTAATTCCGAATACTGTTTTGTGAATGTAGGAAACAAACATTCAGCTATTGATTCGTGTGCAGTAAGGAAACGATGAGAACGACCCAGAAGAGAAGGTGTGGGGAAATTCCTGCAGAGGCTCACGCGGCTGCTCTCCTGGTTTAGTGACGCCGCACCGCCCTCACACAGGCTTCCACCTGCGCCTCTGGACACACCGATGCTCTGCGAGTTGACAGGTCAGAATGAGAGCTTCCTTAGCTGTGAAGTGCTCAGAGGGCTTGTGAGGGTTGAGGGAGACACAGCTGCTTCACTGGAAGGAACAGCAGGGGTCATCTCTACTGAAGAGGAGAAAGGGCGAAAGTCACATCGTGATGCTCATTTACATCGTCCTATATTCTCAGAGCTCCCCAACAACCCCACAGGACACCCGAGCCTGCTCTGGGGGCTGGGAACTTGTTGGAAAACGGAATCTATAATAGGTCGTGACTTGCCCTTGGGAATGAAGACCGAGGTTCTGTGAGGTTCCCGAGACCCCGCAGAGTCCAGGGCAGGGTGGGAGGGGTACAGGTTTGGTTTCAGACCCGGGGCAAGGGACTGAGGTGCAGATGTTACAAATCAAAACAGGCCTGGCCTCCATGTTCTCCCAACACCTCACAGTCCCTGTCTTGCAAACCCTGCCCCCAACCCTCAACTTTCCACTCCAGAGCCTGGGCCACTGCCCTGGATGCTTTTCCTTAAAAATTGAGACAGCATCGTGCGAAATTATCTTGTTATTCCTAAACAACACGTTGTAACTCGAAAAGCTTTCGTGTTGCGTGTATGTCTACGTGTGTAGCCTCAAAAAAGAAGGCACAGGAGAGTTTTCTCTCGAAAGAATATGTAAGAATACCACATTATAAGGAAATACAGTTTTGCAGAGTAAAGACAAATAGGTAGGTATTGGAAACACTTTACAAGAAGAAATAACGCATCGTACAAAATTAGCTTGTATCTCCTAAACCACACGTTGTAACTCGAAAAAAATTGGTGTGGCGTGTACGTCTAACCGTGTAGCCTGAAAAGAGAACCCATAGGAGACTTTTCTTTCGTCAAAATTTTTCAGAAAATCACGTTTTAAGGAAATCCCGCATCGTGCGAAATTATCTTGTTATTCCTAAACAACACGTTGTAACTCGAAAGGTTTCCTGTTGCATGTATGTCTAAGTGTGTAGCCTCAAAAGAGAAGGCACAGGAGAGTTTTCTCTCGAAAGAATATGTAAGAATACCACATTATAAGGAAATACAGTTTTGCAGAGTAAAGACAAATAGGTAGGTATTGGAAACACTTTACAAGAAGAAATAACGCATAGTACAAAATTAGCTTGTATCTCCTAAACCACACGTTGTAACTCGAAAAGATTTGGTGTGGCATGTACGTCTAACCATGTAGCCTTAAAAGAGAACCCATAGGAGAATTTTCTTTCGTCAAAATTTTTCAGAAAATCACGTTTTAAGGAAATCCCGCATCGTGCGAAATTATCTTGTTATTCCTAAACAACATGGTGTAACTCGAAAAGCTTTCATGTTGCGTGTATGTCTAAGTGTTTAGCCTCACAAGAGAAGGCACAGGAGAGTTTTCTCTCGAAAGAATATGTAAGAATACCACATTATAAGGAAATACAGTGTGGCAGAGTAAAGACAAATAGGTAGGTATTGGAAACACTTTACAAGAAGAAATAACGCATCGTACAAAATTAGCTTGTATCTCCTAAACCACACGTTGTAACTCGAAAAGATTTGGTGTGGCGTGTACGTCTAACCGTGTAGCCTCAAAAGAGAACCCATAGGAGAATTTTCTTTCGTCAAAAATTTTCAGAAAATCACGTTTTAAGGAAATCCCGCATCGTGCGAAATTATCTTGTTATTCCTAAACAACACGGTGTAACTCGAAAAGCTTTCGTGTTGTGGTTATGTCTAAATGTGTATCCTCACAAGAGAAGGCACAGGAGAGTTTTCTCTCGAAAGAATATGTAAGAATACCACATTATAAGGAAATACGGTGTTGTAGAGTAAAGACAAATACGTACCTATTGGAAACACTTTATGAGAAGAAATAACGCATCGTACAAAATTAGCTTGTATCTCCTAAACCACACGTTGTAACTCGAAAAAAATTGGTGTGGCGTGTACGTCTAACCGTGTAGCCTCAAAAGAGAACCCACAGGAGAATTTTCTTTCGTCAAAATTTTTCAGAAAATCACGTTTTAAGGAAATCCCGCATCGTGCGAAATTATCTTGTTATTCCTAAACAACACGGTGTAACTCGAAAAGCTTTCGTGTTGCGGTTATGTCTAAATGTGTATCCTCACAAGAGAAGGCACAGGAGAGTTTTCTCTCGAAAGAATATGTAAGAATACCACATTATAAGGAAATACAGTTTTGCAGAGTAAAGACAAATAGGTAGGTATTGGAAACACTTTACAAGAAGAAATAACGCATAGTACAAAATTAGCTTGTATCTCCTAAACCACACGTTGTAACTCGAAAAGATTTGGTGTGGCATGTACGTCTAACCATGTAGCCTTAAAATAGAAACCATAGGAGAATTTTCTTTCGTCAAAATTTTTCTGAAAATCACGTTTTAAGGAAATCCCGCATCGTGCGAAATTATCTTGTTATTCCTAAACAACACGTTGTAACTCGAAAGGTTTCCTGTTGCATGTATGTCTAAGTGTGTAGCCTCAAAAGAGAAGGCACAGGAGAGTTTTCTCTCGAAAGAATATGTAAGAATACCACATTATAAGGAAATACGGTGTTGTAGAGTAAAGACAAATACGTACCTATTGGAAACACTTTATGAGAAGAAATAACGCATCGTACAAAATTAGCTTGTATCTCCTAAACCACACGTTGTAACTCGAAAAAAATTGGTGTGGCGTGTACGTCTAACCGTGTAGCCTCAAAAGAGAACCCACAGGAGAATTTTCTTTCGTCAAAATTTTTCAGAAAATCACGTTTTAAGGAAATCCCGCATCGTGCGAAATTATCTTGTTTTTCCTAAACAACACGTTGTATCTCGAAAAGCTTTCATGTTGCGTGTATGTCTAAGTGTGTAGCCTCAAAAGAGAAGGCACAGGAGAGTTTTCTCTCGAAAGAATATGTAAGAATACCACATTATAAGGAAATAAAGTTTTGCAGAGTAAAGACAAATAGGTAGGTATTGGAAACACTTTACAAGAAGAAATAACGCATCGTACAAAATTAGCTTGTATCTCCTAAACCACACGTTATAACTCGAAAAAAATTGGTGTGGCGTGTACGTCTAACCGTGTAGCCTCAAAGGAGAACCAATAGGAGAATTTTCTTTCGTCAAAATTTTTCAGAAAATCACGTTTTAAGGAAATCCCACATCGTGCGAAATTATCTTGTTATTCCTAAACAACACGTTGTAACTCGAAAAGCTTTCGTGTTGCGTGTATGTCTACGTGTGTAGCCTCAAAAGAGAAGGCACAGGAGAGTTTTCTCTCGAAAGAATATGTAAGAATACCACATTATAAGGAAATACAGTTTTGCAGAGTAAAGACAAATCCGTACGTAATGGAAACACTTTACAAGAAGAAATAACGCATCGTACAAAATTAGCTTGTATCTCCTAAACCACACGTTGTAAAGTCAAAGGAGGAGAGGGAGGAGGAGAGGGAAGAGGAGAGGGAGGAGGGGAGGGAGGAGGGGAGAGAGGAGGGTTAGACCTAGAAGCCAGGAGAGTGGGTGAAAGGACCAGGTCACCAAAAGGATTAGATTGCGTGGGGACAGACTATTAACTATAAACCGGAAATTTTCTAGAAATCCCAACTTAAAGGGCAAAGGCTGTCCCAAACCTCTTGAGCAACCCTGATGATTTCTGATGCTATTTCATCAGGTCACCAAAAGGATTAGATTGCCTGGGGACAGACAGCTGGGGAAGGGCAACCCAATCCGGCATTGGAGAAGTTTAGGGTAGGGTGCAGGGTATGCCTGCCGCCAGGGCCCTGTCACACCTCAGTCTGGGTACAGACTGTGGGGCTGGGAGTGCCTGGTGGCACTTTTGTCTGGGGCTTGAAACTTAGCGCTCAGGAAAGCTCTTGGGCCCTCGGGAACGTGCCTAACGCGCCTTGCAGGCCCACACTAGCCTCTCCTGTCAAACTCGCAGCTGTCCAGTGGACGCAGAGGAAATGAGGAGGGGGCTTGCCTTAGGACACTCATGCCACCCGGAAATGTGTTCTTTTCCCTACTGGGGGTGAAGGATACAAGGCTGGGGAAGGGGATTGGGGAGAAGATCAGGCGCGGAGTTCAGAGTAAAACCATGGAAAAATGCATGAGAAAGGCTGTAAAGAAACTTAGAACTTGTATATGACATTAAAAAAACGAATTAAAATGAATAAGTGAAGAAAGAAGGAAGAAGAAAGGAAGGGAGAGAGAGAGAGGGAGAGAGAGAGAGAGAGAGAGAGAGAGAGAGAGAACCCCAACACCCTACCAGCCATCTAGCTTGTCTCTGTCTCCAAGGCAACACAATTGTAGTCTTAAAGTGGTGCAGCGACTTCTGGGTGTTGTAGTGTCGAGGAAGCAGAGGGGTAGGAGGTGCGCTTGTCAGTAAAACGGAGTTAGCAGAAATGTCTGATTTAAGGAATGATTTGGGAGACTGAAAACGCTTTGCAGATAGTTTTAGGATGCTGGCATTTCCTTAGGAAAGAGAGAGGAGAAGAAAGGGCAGAGCGCCAAGGATTGTGGGAGTTGTAGTTTTGCACTCTGTGCCAGTCTGGAGACAGAAATCACGAGCCTGCCGCCTATGTGGACAGCATGCCCTGCATTTAGCCTGCTTTTTCCCCTAGCCAGGGTTCCAAGGTCAAATAAAAAGGCTGATTCCCATAAGGAATCTCATGGCCTTCCTGAGAGCACCGGCGAGGTGTGAGGATTGGGGTGTCCAGGATTGGAGTTGAGGGGGGTGTAGGTCGAGGGGCAGCATTCGTGCAACAGTATCTGTGCAAACCCTCACGTTGTGTCCGGCTTCCTGCGTTATAGGGAGTGAGCAGAGAGCGACAATGTGGAGCACTCAGGTTTGTTTTTCCTTCTCCAAATTGGACAGGAAATCCGAAATCCGACTCCTGAGGCAAACTGGGTCACTGCCCGCCCGCTCTAACGAGCGTCCTTGTTGCTCTGAATTGTAACTTATTAGGAGCCAAATTAGTGTGGTTGCCAAGGATAAAGCAGTGCATAGAACCGGCATAGCCTTGAACCTCACTTGATTTTTTTAAGATGTTTTTGTTTTCTATGTGTAATTTGCCTTCACGGATTTAAGTATTGCATCTGTGTGTAGTACCAGCAGAGACCAGAGGAGGGCAGAAGATGCTCTGTAACTGGAGTTAGGGACAGTCCTGAGCTGTCCTGTGAATGCTGGCAACTGAAGAGGTCATCTGATCCCATTACAGATGGTTGTGAGCCACCATGTGGTTGCTGGGATTTGAACTCAGGACCTTTGGAAGAGCAGTCAGTGCTTTTTACCGCTGAGCCATTTCACCAGCCTGAGGAGTCCTGTTCCTAACCGCTGAGCCATCCTCTTGTTTTTTGTTTTGAGACAAATTTTCATGTATTCCAGGTTAGCTTGAAATTTACTATATAGTCAAAATGGCTCTCAACTCCTGATTCTCCATACCTACTGTTTAATAGAGGTGCAGGACATGCGTCCATTTTCTCTGCCAATTAAAGTATTAAAAGACAGGAAATAATGGTGGTGGTGCTTACCTTTAATCTCACCACTCAGGAAGCAGAAGAAGGTGGATCTCTGTGAGTTCAAGGCCAGCCTGTTCTACGCAGCGAGTCCAGGACAGCCAGGCATACACAGGGAAACCCTGTCTTTAAAAAAAAAACGAAAAAGGGGAGGGGCAGGAAAACATGTTACCAGAAGCCAAGGGGAGTCCCGGCAGAGCCATGAGACTGGGGATACCAGGATTCATCTTGGGGCTCTTGTTCTCATTAAAAGCATAAGAAGGGGCACAAACAGACACTCAAGCACCAAGAACTGACACATCAGAAGTTAGGACCTGCACAGCCATCCTGCTGCAGTCTGGGAGCGCTGCACTGGAGTCAGGAAGCCAAGCATGGCGGGTTTAGAGCACACTTACTTAGGCTTGGGCCGGCATCTGAGAACAGGGAGACACAGACAGGGCTTTCTGCTCTTGGATTTCTGTTTGAGGGCCAGCAAGGCGGCTTAGCCGTTCAAGATGAGCTGCTGAGCTGGTGCCCTCAATCCACACAGAATCACACGGTACTCGTTGCATATACACGGAATCAAAGTGTGACAGGTTTTTTAATTTGACAATTATAGATGATTCCCAGCACCCCTCCACCCGCCATTAATTCTGAATGCTGTTTTGTGAATGTAGGAAACAAACATTCAGCTATTGATTCGTGTGCAGTAAAGAAACGATGAGAACGACCCAGAAGAGAAGGTGTGGGGAAACTCCTGCAGAGGCTCACGCGGCTGCTCTCCTGGTTTAGTCAGCCGCACCGCCCTCACACAGGCTTCCTCTTGCGCCTCTGGACACACAGATGCTCTGCGAGTTGATAGGCCAGAATGAGAGCTTCCTTAGCTGTGAAGTGCTCAGAGGGCTTGTGAGGGCTGAGGGAGACACAGCTGCTTCACTGGAAGGAACAGCAGGGGTCATCTCTACGGAAGAGGAGAAAGGGCGAAAGTCACATCGTGATGCTCATTTACATCGTCCTATATTCTCAGAGCTCCCCAACAACCCCACAGGACACCCCGAGCCTGCTCTGGGGGCTGGGAACTTGTTGGAAAACGGAATCTATAATAGGTCGTGACCTGCGCTTGGGAATGAAGACCGAGGTTCTGTGAGGTTCCCGAGACCCCGCAGAGTCCAGGGCGGGGTGGGAGGGGTACAGGTTTGGTTTCAGACCCGGGGCAAGGGACTGAGGTGCAGATGTTACAAATCAAAACAGGCCTGGCCTCCATGTTCTCCCAACACCTCTCAGTCCCTGCCTTGCAAACCCTACTCCTAACCCTCAACTTTCCACTCCATAGCCGTAATAATCCAGACTGCTGTCTTCCTTCCTTCCTTCCTTCCTTCCTTCCTTCCTTCCTTCCTCTCTCTCTTTCTCTTTCTTTCCTCCTTTCTTTCTTTCTTTCTTTCTTTCTCTCCCCCTCCTCCCTCCCTCTCTCCCTCCCTCCCTCTCTCCGCATCCTTCCCCCTCCCTACCCCTCTCTCCTCCTCCCTCCCTCCCCTTCCTTCCCCTTCCTTCCCCCTTCCTTCCCTCTCCCTACCCAGTCCTTCCCCTTCCCTCCCCCTCCTCCCTCCCCCTCCTCCCTCCTCCTCCTTCCTCTCTCCTCCTCCCTCCCTCCCTCCCTTTCCCTCCTTCTCTCCTCCTCCCTCTCCCTCCCTCCCTTCCCCTCTCTCCCCCTCCCCTGAGCATGCAAGCTCTTTCTCTTTACCCCTCCCTTCCCTTCTCTCCTCCTGGAGACTTCCCTGGCCTTGGTCCTTTGGGCCAGTGATTCACTGATAACCCTGCACTTACTTTAATCTAATCCGGTTTGAACTGGCTTGTTTGACCAGCAGAGATCTAACCTCAGCATTTAGTGGGCTGAGAGCAGCAGGCAAACTGCTTGTCTGCATCTGTGCCTGGAATTGAACTCAGGACCTCTGCTCACTCTGGCGCAAAGATTTATTTATTGTTATATTTACATATACAGTACAGTGTAGCTGTCTTCAGACACACCACAAGTGTCAGATCTCATTATGGATGGTTGTGAGCCACCATGTGGTTGCTGGGATTTGAACTCAGGACCTTTGGAAGAGCAGTCAGAGTCCTTAACCACTGAGCCATCTCACCAGCCCGATGCTCGGCTGTTATGTAGACCATATTCTGCTGATCTCCTGGAACAGGGAGGTTTTCGATTCCCTGGAGCTCCCCTCTCCAGAATGGATACATCTTCAAAGAGATGGGGGAACCAGAGGCTATGTCAGAGCTCCCCATCCTAGCTCTGTGCCCTTTTCGGGGACCTTTGAAGTACACTAAGGGACGATGCACAAAAGATGACTTAATTGATTCTATATTCCTTCTTAACTTTGGTTGGACAAATGTTCCCATGGCCCCGGCTCCCCTCTTTCCGGATGCCTGTGTGCCTACAGTGCTGAAAGGTAAGAGTCTCCCTTTCCCTCCCATCTGCTCTGGTGGTCTTTGTCCCTCAGAAACAATAAGCTGACTTTCAAGCAGCATTTCCTCTCTGGTGCCCAAAGCCTAGCTTCTAGTCTAGGGACCGAAGAGAATCTGAGTAGCTAGAATGTCTCCTCTGATGGAATTCACACACGCTCTTCCCTCTCCCGCCAAATTCAGCATGTTCCCCCCTGGATCCTATGTAACTAGTTTGCATCTTGGTGAGAATCAGCAAAGGATCCTTACCCACAGCGGGCAAGGAGAGACCCCAGTCATTCCAGAGCTGTGCCCCCGTCCTTCTTCTCCCCCCTCCTCCTCCTCTTCCTTCCCCCTCCTCCTCTGGAGCAGTCCACACACAGTCAGATAGAAAAGCACTTCCAGGAAGCCACATGCTTAGTTGGAGGAACTATCTAAGAAGGGACTACAGAAGACACATGGGGTTTGTTTAGCTCAAGGTCATGGTGGGCAAATTAAAGATGGCAGCCAAAGACACATCTGCGCATGTCCATTTTGAATCACAAACACGGTGGAAAAACGGGTTTCTGGGCATGCTCCGCTGGTGTTTTAAGATGATTGGCAGACCATCTCTGAGCATGCTCTGTTCCCATCATATAGACCGTGGACTGGAATCCTTCTAGCATGTTCATTTTTAATTACAAAAAAATTTTTTTGTTCTTTTGTTTGTTTGGTTGGTTGGGTTTTTGTTTTTTGTTTTTTGTTTGTTTGTTTGTTTGTTTTGAGACAGGGTCTCACTATGTAGCCTGGCTGACAGTGAGTGTACTGTATAGATCGGGCTGGCCCTGAACTCACAGAGATCCACCTGGCTCTGCCTCCCAAGTGCTGAGATTAAAGCCATGCACCACCATGTCTAGCTAATCACAAAATTTTGACTGAAAAAAAAAAATGGTGGACAAACATTTTGTAAGAATCTGTCCCTAAAAATGCCTTTTTCGCTTAGTGGCTAATACAAGCTTCAGGGTGTGACAGAAACAAAAAGCCACCCTAGATCTAATTTTGCCAGACACATGCAGACAGAAAAAGTCTCCTGGTCTGGGAAGATGGCTCAGTGGTCAATGCACTTGCTCGAAGAAAGCTCAGTGGTTTAGCATTTGCTTTGAATGATTGTGTGGCCCTGGGAGTGTCTGCAGGTGTCTACACTGTTCTGCAGGCCAGCAGGGGAAGGGAAAATCCTTGCTCCCTTGCATCTGTGATGTCCTTTATTTCCTAACCTTGGACATCAAAACCCCAGGGTCCTCACCTTTGGAATCCCCAGGCTGACATCAGTGGCTCCCTGGGCCCATGGACCTGTACCTTGGATTGAGTGAGGTTTGTATATGCTTGGCCCAGGAGGTGGCACTAAGGTGTGGCCTTGTTGGAGTAAATGTGTCGCTGTGGGTGTGGGCTTTAATGCCCTAGTCCTAGCTTCCTGGAAGTGAATCTTTTGCTAGCTGCCTTTGGCACAAGAGGTGGAACTCTCAGCTCCTCCTGCACCATGCCTGCCTGGATGCTGCCATGCTCCTGCCTTGATGAAAATGGACTGAAGCTCTGACCCTGTAAGCCGGCCCCAACTAAATGCTGTCATTTATAAGACTTGCCATTGTCATGGTGTCTGCAGTAAAACCCTAAATTAGACTGAGAATTATATTTCTGGACTGAGCCACACTACCAACCTCTCTGATTCTCTAGGGAGGAATGGTGAGCATCCACAATAAATTCCTCCACACCTGTCGATTCGATTCGGTTCGATTCGGTTCGATTCGAATCGATTCGGTTCGATTCGGTTCGAATCGGTTCGAATCGGTTCGATTCGGTTCGAATCGGTTCGATTCGGTTCGATTCGGTTCGAATCGGTTCGATTGGGTTCGAATCGGTTCGAATCGGTTCGATTGGGTTCGAATCGGTTCGATTCGGTTCGATTCGGTTCGATTCGGTTCGATTCGGTTCGATTCGGTTCGAATGGTTATCTTATCATAGACAGGGCATAGTGCAGAGGGCCGACCTGTTCAGAAGAAGAGAGTGCGCGCTCTGACATGAAGCGCTTTTCTGAGCGGCTCCGCCATGCACTTCTCCGTCCACTCTGCACGCCTCCATTCTGGGGTGCTTCTCCCAGCGTCCCACACCTCAGGCTCACGGGCTTCCACACGCTTCACGCCATGCGCAACCGCGAGTTTGTACCGCCAACCTTAGGCTTCCGCCAGGGACTCTGGCTGTCCACGCCCAGAACCTGGAGGAAGGGCGTTGCTCCCCCTCGCTGTTTCAGGTCTGGAGACCTCGTGACCCTGAGAGGCAGGGCACATTTTCTTCTGTGGCTGTTTTAGAAAGCGATGGGGAATGCTGGACACCTGAGAAGAGGCGCGTCCCGCCTTGGAGTGTAATTGAAGACTCTGCACAGCACAGTTAACACTGCTTATTAAGGCCTTACTCCCTCCCAAACTATAAACCGGAAATTTTCTAGAAATCCGAACTTAAAGGGCAAAGGCTGTCCTAAACCTCTTGAGCAACCCTGATGATTTCTGATGCTACTTTATCAGGTCACCAAAAGGATTAGATTGCCTGGGGACAGACAGCTGGGGAAGGGCAACCCAATCCGGCTTTGGAGAAGTTTAGGGTAGAGTGCAGGGTGTGCCTGCCGCCAGGGCCCTGTCACACCTCAGTCTCGGTACAGACTGTGGGGCTGGGAGAGCCTGGTGGCCCTTTTGTCTGGGGCTTGAAACTTAGCGCTCAGGAAAGCTATTGGGCCCTCGGGAACGTGCCTAACGCGCCTTGGAGGCCCACACTCGTCTCTCCTGTCAAACTCGCAGCTGTCCAGTGGACGCAGAGGAAATGAGGAGGGGGCTCGCCTTAGGACACTCATGCCACCCGGAAATGTGTCCTTTTGCCTACTGGGGGTGAAGGATACAAGGCTGGGGAAGGGGTTTGGGGAGAAGATCAGGCACGGAGTCCAGAGTAAAACCATGGAAAAATGCATGAGAAAGGCCATAAAGAAACTTAGAACTTGTATACTGACATTAAAAAAACAAATTAAAATGAATAAGTAAAGAAAGAAAGAAAAAGAAAGGAAGTGGGAGAGAGAGAGAGAGAACCCCAATACCCTACTGGCCTTGTAGCTTGTCTCTGTCTCCAAGGCAACACAATTGTAGTCTTAAAGTGGTGCAGCGACTTCTGTGTGTGGTAGTGTTGAGGAAGCAGAGGGGTAGGAGGTGCGCTTGTCAGTAAAACGGAGTTAGCAGAAACGTCTGATTCAAGGAATGGTTTGGGAGACTGAAAACGCTTTGCAGATAGTTTTAGGATGCTGGCATTTCCTTAGGTAAGAGAGAGGAGAAGAAAGGGCAGAGCGCCAAGGATTGTGGGAGTTGTAGTTTTGCATCCCGGACCAGACAGAGAGGAGAGATTAGGACGCTATCAGAAAGCAGGCAACCCAACTGTCTCAATGTACAGCATAGGACAGGGACTCAAGTCTGCAGCCACTCTTTCTAAAATAACTATTTATGAAGCACTGCTGATTGCTGGGCATAAGCAAGGTTTACGTGAGACAGTATCTACCCCCAGTGGACAATATCCATGGTTATCCAGGAGCCTCCAGGGGAGGGGGACCAAACGCCTCGTGAAGTGGGACAGAGGTGGGAGTAATGTTCTGGTCGACCTGCAGGGCAGGGCAGGAACTTTTAAAGGGATGCTGGTTGCTGACCTGGACTGGTTACCAGGGGAGGCGTCGTGGAGGAGGATATGATGTTTTGTCTGAAACCTGAAAGATGAGCAGGAGTTAGCTGAGTGGAAAGAGCTTGGAGGGGGAAAAGAGAACTTAGCCCAGATATGGGGAAGAGCGCAGGTATGGACCTACGAGGAAAGCACTCGGCTGTAAAAGGGCTGTGAGACCAGAGAGATTACTGCTAGATGGGGCCAAGACCTGTGGGTACCTTTCTAAGAGCGAGAGTGGTGTTGCTGACCAAACAGGATCTGTGTGCAAATCTTGGTTCTTTCACCTCCTAGCTGCGTGAGCCTCTTCCGACATTTCCTCATAAAAACAACATCAGGAAGGCTTGGAGAGATGGCTCAGCAGAGAAAAGCTCTGGCTTTTGCCAGCCAGAAGTTCTCATTCCCAGCACCCACAGGGTGGCTCTCAAGTTCCTGTAACTCCAGCTCCAGGGGATCTGATGCCCTCGTCTGGCCACTATGGGTACTGCATGTGCATGGTTCGCAGACACTCAAGCAGGCAAAACACGCAAACACATAAAATAAAAATAAAGAAATGTAAAAGAAACGGAAAGGAAACGGGGAACTTTAGGTTCCCTGAAGAAAGGCTGTCTCAAGAAAAAATAATGTGGAGAGTGACTGAAAAAGACATCCAGCACTGACCTCTGGTCTCCACGGGTGCACAGCTGCGTGCACACCCGCATACGTGCACATACACAGGACGGAATCAAATTCAGGTGGTGTACGTCTGTGATCCATGACTCCGGGGCACAGGAAGATGGACTGGGTGTTCAAGACTAGCTTTCTCTCTCTCTCTCTCTCTCTCTCTCTCTCTCTCCGTTTTTTTGTTTGTTTTTTTGTTTTCAGACAGGGTTTCTCTGTGTGGTCCTGGCTGTCCTGGAACTCGATTTGTACACCAAAGATCTGCCTTCCTCTGTTCCCAAGTGCTGGAACTAAGGGCATGTGCCATCATTTAGGGAGATCTTGCCCCCCCCCCACACACACACACACACCCGCACCAACAGGAATCAAAGCAGAACAACCAATGCTCGTACCGAGGATCCCAGAATGAGAGGTGTCACTATTAACACTGGAGCCGTCCTGGACAACACACACACACACTGAACACACACACACAAGAGCATATAATAGTATGACATCATGTTTTCCAACCAGGCCACCCCACCCCCTGTAAACTAAACAGACCCTTCCTTTCCTAAGAGCAGAGTATTCTGTCACAGCATGAGACAAGTAACAGCTATAGCCTGGTACTCACTGCGTAGCCCATGCTGGCCTCCTCAATGGCAGAGTTAGGGGTGTGACTTGCCAGGATTAGCTCTCTTTCTGCTTCGTAGGTCCTGAGGCCTGGAATCAGGTCTTCAGGCTCCGCAGCCAGGGCCTTCTGCCCAGCGAGCCATTTTGCTGCCTGGTTGCTAAACTTTTGTCAGTTGCTACTTTGTTTCCGACGACTCTGACTTTGCCCGCTCTCAACTCCAAGCTAATTGTACAGACATTAAGGGACTGCTGTTCTATCCTAATGCTTTATGCCAGTGGTTCTCAACCTGTGGGCTGAAACCCATTTGGGGGTTGCATATCAGGGATCCCGCATTTCAGATATTTACATTACAACTTGAAACAGTAGCAAAACTGCAGCTATGAAGTAGCAACAAAATCATTTTTTGGTTGGGGGGGGTCGCCACAACATGAGGACCTACGTGTCTTAGAGGGTGGAAATATTAGGAACCTCTGATTTATATGTGTGTGTGTGTGTGTGTGTGTGTGTGTGTGTGTGTGTGTGTGTGTGTGTGTGTGTAATCTAGCATTATAGCTATCAGTGCCCCACAAGGTTGCTATTAGAGACAGAAGGCTTAGGAGGCGGCTAGGTGGGGAAGGGCTCTCGCTTTGCAAGTGTGGGGATCTAAGTTCTGATCCTTGTGGCACCTGTATAAAAAGCTGTCTATGGCCACCTACGCCTGTATTCCCAATAGTGTGAAGATTCAGAGACAGAAGAATCCCAGGCACTTACTGAGCAGAGCCAACAGGAAAAACAGTGAGCTCTAGGTTGAGTGAGAGATGCTGTCTCACGGAAGTAAGACGGAAAGAAGTAGAACCGGACAGCAATGTCCACCTCTGTTCTTTGCATGCGCGTGCGCGCGCACACACACACACACACACACACACACAGACACACACGTGTGCACACACGCATGCACACAGATATGCACACACCCACACACATGTGCACACATGCATACCCATATATGTGCACACACACACACACAATTGGGACAGAAATATGGGCCAGCATGTGAAGGTGCCTTCTAGCAAGTCTGAAAATCTGAGTTCTATTCCTAGGACCCACGCAGTGGAGAAAGGAAACCAGCTCCTGCAAGGTATCTGACTCCCGCATGCCTTGGCACGGGTGCATGTTCAGTATAACTTTTTCTTTTTTTGAGACAAGGTTTCTCTGTGTAGCCCTGGCTGTCCTGGAACTCACTCTGTAGACCAGGCTGGCCATAAACAGAGATCCTCCTGCCTCTGCTTCCCAAGTGCTGGGATTAAATGGGTGTACCACCACCCAACATAAATTTTTTTTTATTTTAAATTTAGAACCAAATAAACAAAGCATAAGGCATTCTGAAGCTGTGTCGCTCCTTGTGAGCAGAGATTCACACGTACGGTCCCTGGACAATCTGCTCATTAACCCTGAGGGAGGAGACAAAAAAAAAATAAATAAAAACAAATGATGTCAACACACAACGATCAAAAGAGAAGAAAAAAATCCACAGTGAGTGGACTTTCCCAGCCAAGTACAGGAGAGTGAGGCTACAGTGCCTTAGCCAGAAGGCCAAGGCCTTTTAGGATGCTGGGGGAGGGGCCATAGGACAGCTGGGGGAAGGGCCATAGGACAGCTGGGGGAGTGGCCATGACACAAAGTGCTTTTCCAAGCGGCTCCACCATGCGCGTCTGCATCCACTCAGCACGCCTCCATTCCGGGGTGCTTCTCCCAGCGTCCCACACCTCGGGCTCACGGCCTTCCACACGCCTCACGCCATGCAGAACCACAAGTTTGTACCACCAACCTTAGGCTTCAGGCAGGGACTCTGGCTGTCCACGCCCAGATCCTGGAGGAAGGGCATTCCTCCCTGTCGCTGTCTCAGGTCTGCTCTGACCCTGAGAGGCAGGGCACATTTTCTTCTGTGTCTGTTTAAGAAAGCGATGGGGAATGCTGGACACCTGAGAAGAGGCGCGTCCCGCCTTGGAGTGTAATTGAAGACTCTGCACAGCACAGTTAACACTGCTTATTAAGGCCTTACTCCCTCCCAAACTATAAACCGGACATTTTCTAGAAATCCCACTTAAAGGGCAAAGGCTGTCCTAAACCCCTTGAGCAACCCTGATGATTTCTGATGCTACCTTATCAAATTATAGCGCCATTCGAGCCATTTCCGGAGCCACTTCACACCTCACCAAGGAGAAAGGGAGTGAGGGCGATACTTGAGGAAACTCTAGGTTCTGTGAAGGACAAGGAATGACTCAGGTCGCACAGCAATCACCAGGATAAGGGTAGACTCGGCACCAGGCCCTGTTCTGGCATCTCTTAGCCAGAGCACAGTCACTGGTGTGTGCACCAGTGAAATGCTGTCAGCTGCACGATTCAGCACATCCAGCCTGCATATGCACATAAGTACATGCCTAGAGAAAGGGAAGTGACTTATTTAGATTGTCAGTCAGGACAGCGATGAGTGTCAACGGGGACATCTGAATGGTCATCATGTGAGAAACGCCGTTCTTAAAATCCTACAGCTCTCCCAACTGAGCAAACACGGCCATTTCATTTCACCGACAGGAAGGAAAACTGAGGTTCCGAGCACCGTGGACCTTTCCTGAGGCCCCAGAAATAGGAAGTGGGAGGGGAGCTCGGAGGTTAAGATCTACACCTCATTTCTCTAAAGGGGAAACCGAGAGAGTGAAAGGGTCCCAACCCAAGAATGGGGGTACAGGGTGGGAAGCCCCAAAGAAGAACTGGGGCTCAGATTCTCACAAGCCTTTCAAAGTCTCCATCTATCCGGGAGAAACTATAATGTTCCCAACAAAAGAGGGAGGGCATCCGTTATCTTGGAGCTCAGACAGGGGGAGGCTAAAGGTTGAATTCACTTCCCAGTGAATGAGTGAATGAATGAATGAATGAATGAATAAATAAATGAAAGAACACGACTGTTCCTAGGTATGGTACATGAGAAGGTTTATTGTGGATAAAAGGGAGACATAGTCAGAGCGGCAGGGATGTCTGAGTCCGAAGTGAGCATGGCCCTAAGTCAAAAGAGGAGAGGGAGGAGGAGACGGAAGAGGGGAGGGAGGAGGGGAGGGAGGAGGGGAGGGAGGAGGGGAGGGAGGAGGGGAGGGAGGAGGGAAGGGAGGAGGGGAGGGAGGAGGGGAGGGAGGAGGGGAGGGAGGAGGGGAGGGAGGAGGGGAGGGAGGAGGGTTAGACCTAGACGCCAGGAGAGTGGGTGAAAGGACCAGGTCACCAAAAGGATTAGATTGCGTGGGGACGGACAGCTGGGAAAGGCAACCCAATCAGGCGTTGCAGAAGTTTAGGGTAGGGTGCAGGGTGTGCCTGCCACCAGGGCCCTGTCACACCTCAGTCTCGGTACAGACTGTGGGGCTGGGAGAACCAACCTGGTGGCCCTTTTGTCTGGGGCTTGAAACTTAGCGCTCAGGAAAGCTCTTGGGCCCTCGGGAACGTGCCTAACGCGCCTTGGAGGCCCACATTAGCCTCTCATGTCAAACTCGCAGCTGTCCAGTGGACGCAGAGGAAATGAGGAGGGGGCTCGCCTTAGGACACTCATGCCACCCGGAAATGTGTCCTTTTGCCTACTGGGGGTGAAGGATACAAGGCTGGGGAAGGGGATTGGGGAGAAGATCAGGCACGGAGTCCAGAGTAAAACCATGGAAAATGCATGAGAAAGGCTGTAAAGAAACTTAGAAGTTGTATATGACATTTAAAAAAACGAATTAAAATGAATAAGTGAAGAAAGAAGGAAGAAGAAAGGAAGAGAGAGAGAGAGAGAGAGAGAACCCCAACACCCTACTGGCCTTCTAGCTTGTCTCTGTATCCAAGGCAAAACAATTGTAGTCTTAAAGTGGTGCAGCGACTTCTGGGTGTTGTAGTGTCGAGGAAACAGAGGGGTAGGAGGTGCGCTTGTCAGTAAAACGGAGTTAGCAGAAACGTCTGATTCAAGGACTGGTTTGGGAGACTGAAAACGCTTTGCAGATAGTTTTAGGATGCTGGCATTTCCTTAGGTAAGAGAGAGGAGAAAGGGCAGAGCGCCAAGAATTGTGGGAGTTGTAGTTTTGCACTCTGTGCCGGTCTGGAGAGGGAAATCGCGAGCCTGCGCCTATGTGGACAGCATGCCCTGCATTTAGCCTGATTTTTCCCCAGGCCAGGGTTCCAAGGTCAACTAAAAAGGCTGATTCCCATAAGGAATCTCATGGCCTTCCTGAGAGCACCGGCGAGGTTTGGGGATTGGGGTGTCCGGGATTGGAGTTGAGGGGGGTGTAGGTCGAGGGGCAGCATTCGTGCAACAGTATCTGTGCAAACCCTCACGTTGTGTCCGGCTTCCTGCGTTATAGGGAGTGAGCAGAGAGCGACAATGTGGAGCACTCAGGTTTGTTTTTCCTTCTCCAAATTGGGCAGGAAATCCGAAATCCGACTCCTGAGGCAAACTGGGTCACTGCCCGCCCGCTCTAATGAGCGTCCTTGTTGCTCTGAATTGTAACTTATTAGGAGCCAAATTAGTGTGGTTGCCAAGGATAAAGCAGTGCATAGAACCGGTATAGCCTTGAACCTCACTTTATTTTTTTAAGATGTTTTTGTTTTATATGTGTGATTTGCCTTCACGGATTTAAGTATTGCATCTGTGTGTAGTACCAGCAGAGACCAGAGGAGGGCACAAGATGCTCTGTAACTGGAGTTAGGGACAGTCCTGAGCTGTCCTGTGAATGCTGGCAACTGAAGAGGGCATCTGATCCCATTACAGATGGTTGTGAGCCACCATGTGGTTGCTGGGATTTGAACTCAGGACCTTTGGAAGAGCAGTCAGTGAGTGCTCTTAACCGCTGAGCCATTTCACCAGCCTGAGGAGTCCTGTTCCTAACCGCTGAGCCATCCTCTTATATTTTGTTTTGAGACAAATTTTCATGTATTCCAGGTTAGCTTGAAATTTACTATATAGTCAAAATGGCTCTCAACGCCTGATTCTCCATACCTACTGTTTAATAGAGGTGCAGGATATGGGTCCATTTTCTCTGCCAATTAAAATATTAAAAGACAGGAAATAATGGTGGTGGAGCTTACCTTTAATCTCACCACTCAGGAAGCAGAGGAAGGTGGATCTCTGTGAGTTCAAGACCAGCCTGTTCTACACAGCGAGTCCAGGACAGCCAGGCATACACAGGGAAACCCTGTCTTTAAAAAAAAAAAAAAACGAAAATGGGGAGGGGCAGGAAAACATGTTACCAGAAGCCAAGGGGAGTCCCGGCAGAGCCATGAGACTGGGGATACCAGGATTCACCTTGGGGCTCTTGTTCTCATTAAAAGCATAAGAAGGGGCACAAACAGACACTCAAGCGCCAAGAACTGACACATCAGAAGTTAGGACCTGCACAGCCATCCTGCTGCAGTCTGGGAGCGCTGCACTGGAGTCAGGAAGCCCAGCATGGCGGGTTTAGAGCACACTTACTTAGGCTTGGGCCAGCATCTGAGAACAGGGAGACACAGACAGGGCTTTCTGCTCTTGGATTTCTGTTTGAGGGCCAGCAAGGCGGCTTAGCCGTTCAAGATGAGCTGCTGAGCTGGTGCCCTCAATCCACACAGAATCACACGGTACTCGTTGCATAGACACGGAATCAAAGTGTGACAGGTTTTTTAATTTGACAATTATAGACGATTCCCAGCACCCCTCCACCCGGCATTAATTCCGAATGCTGTTTTGTGAATGTAGGAAACAAACATTCAGCTGTTGATTCGTGTGCAGTAAAGAAACGATGAGAACAACCCAGAAGAGAAGGTGTGGGGAAACTTCTGCAGAGGCTCACGCGGCTGCTCTCCTGGTTTAGTCAGCCGCACCGCCCTCACACAGGCTTCCTCCTGCGTCTCTGGACACCGATGCTCTGCGAGTTGACAGGCCAGAATGAGAGCTTCCTTAGCTGTGAAGTGCTCAGAGGGCTCGTGAGGGTTGAGGGAGACACAGCTGCTTCACTGGAAGGAACAGCAGGGGTCATCTCTACAGAAGAGGAGAAAGGGTGAAAGTCACATCGTGATGCTCATTTACATCGTCCTATATTCTCAGAGCTCCCCAACAACCCCACAGGACACCCCGAGCCTGCACTGCAGACCTCTGTCTGGCACCGGGCACCTCCTGGCCACGGTCCGCCCACTTTGTTCCTCGCCCCCCCCCAAACTGCTCCACCGACTGATGTCACTACCCTCAGACCTCGTGAGGATTTGAGGGGGTGTGGGGGGAGCAACCAGGGGGGCAAGTCTGGAGCAAGAGTGAGATCGAGGTGTGACCGAACCCCAGAAACCTCGTCTTGAGACTGGCAGGGGTGGCGCCTGCACATCCTAGCTCACAGAGCCCCTAGCCTGCCACCCTTGAAGTGGTCGTGTAGCCTGGCAGGCAGCTGGTTACAGGTTCAACTTTCTCCATCCTTAAGGTAAGTCCAGCAAACATCTGAACTTCCTTTTTATGTACATACAGCATTTCCAGAACCTTGGCCCCAGCCAGTGATGTGCACACACCCCCAAAACTTCCATCTTCTCCCAAAAGGTTTTGATAGCCTCCCCACCCCATTAAACGAGCTATCTCGCTGAAGCTGTCTCACAAAGACTGTTTCTCTGCACTCACCACCAGGTGAGATTCTGCATTGTACACACCCACCGCAGCTAAGCTCTCTCTCCCTCCAGTCCAGCTCAACAGGCAAGGAGCCCGACAGGAAAAGCAGACATGATGTGGCAGGGGTCGGCTCCCAAGTTGGCCTGGAACGCAGAGATCTGCCTGTGTCCGCCTCTCGAGGGCCGGAACTAAAGTCATATACCACCAGCACCCGTATTTTTAACCTTTGAACTATCTTCCTAACTGTCTAATAATAATAATAATAATAATTTTAAAATACAAGAATAATAATTCCACTTAGAATTTTATTTTATATATTGTGCTGCGGGGTACACATGTGTCGCCCACAGTAAAGGAGAATTAACTTAGGACTTCCCGGGCGATTCTGTGACTTTGAGCCTACAAACCCTACCTTGGACATTCGGTTTAGAGAGACTATCTTGTGCGTTGTATGGATGCATCACCTGTCAGTCAAAAGGCCTATGGCTTAGGCAGGAACCAGGAGGTGGGACATCCGGGAGAGAGAAAGGATTCTGGGATAGAACCCAGCAAGCAATAGATATGCCAGAAAGATGTGAGATTAGCCCAGCCAGCCACATGGTAGAATGTAGGCTAGAACACATGTAGGACTGCTTTCAGTGACATCTAGTCAGGGAAGAGCCTAGCTACATAGGCAAGGCAGTTGTCGATATATTTTGAATCGAGTCATATTTCTGGGAGCATGGGGCAGGGCCTAACTTCAAAGTTAGTTATTTAAAGCCAAGCTGCTGAGTCCCGTGACAGCAGGTGAAGCCACTCTACTGCCAGGACTGAAGATGGAGTTCTGTTCTCGGGATGTGTAAGGAAGAGTGGAGGGACTGCTCCAGTGTCTGCCCCTCCGTTCGTGCGCCAGGCACAGTATACGGGCACGAGGCACACATACCCAAATGACAACAACAACAACAACACAATGTAATGAAAGACGTTTAAAGGTTCCCAGACAGCCAGGGCAACACAGAGAAACCCTGTCTCAAAAACCAAACAACCAGACAAGATGTTTAAGGTGAGGTCCAGGACCCACGGGCCCGGTGCGATGCCCTTGCCCTCCATGCTGTACCTCAAATCCAGGTCCGGGTTACAATAGTGGCAGTAACACTAGAGAAGACAACAGAGAAAAATAATATAAAAAATACAAATCAAACAATAGCTGGCATTCACCTCCTGAGCTCTCTGTCTCCCTCAGCCTTCAACCCCAGTCCGTGAGCCACACTCCTGCCGGGAGCCTAGGCCAGCAGGTCTCCACCTGCAGGTCAGGCCCTCTCACAGGGGTCACCTAAGACCACCGGAAAACACTGATGTTGACATTGTAATTCATAACAGTAGCAAAATTAATTATGAAGTAGCAGTGAAATAATGTTGTGGTTGTGGGTGTTACCACAACCTGAGGAACCGTATTAAAGGGTCAGCGCACTAGGGTGGGAGAGGGCCGCTGCTCTGGCAGAGCTAGCAGGGTTGTCCTTGGCTCGCGCCCCTGGCCTGGCCGCCCCGCCTCTTTTCTTGCTCATGTTTCCTGCTCCAAGTTCATTGCATACTCAGTGCCCCACAGATTTGCTTTCACAACTCAGATGGCGTGCAGCTCGGTTGGTACAGGGTCTCCCCAGCCGGCGTGCTGAGCTGGTCTCCAGCATCCCTAAAGTAGATGTGGCAGGCCACACCCATAACCCCAGCACTTTCATCCAAGGTCACCCCAGCCTAAGTCAGAGACCCTGTCCCGACCAACCAAACACGAGTTGAAGAGGTGGCTCCGCAGGCAGAGATGTGAGGACTTGGTCCTTAAGACTCTCCTGAGTAAGGAGGGGCTTGGGGAGGATACAAAGTGTCTGTTCAAAGGAAACAACTCCTAGTGGAGACCAGAGCCCGCCTGGCTCTCATCCATCTGTGGAGGCGGCTCAGTAACAAAGGCCACTGTGGCCGAGTCCAGTAAGAATTCAGTCTCTGAGACTGAATGAGGCAGTAATGCCAGAAAATTGGAGTAGTAAGACTAACGCTATATCGGATGTACTCACAGCTTGCTTTGGACATATTAAGTTACACAACGAATTTAGCGGAAAGATCGCTGCTTCCGGTGTGGCTGACAGGCAAGAAGTGTGCTTCTCACCGGGCGGCTGCAGAATTTTCATTTCACCTCGTAATTAAAGTTTGGCGATGTTGAGAAAGTTTCTGCTTATGTTTTTTCCTCCAGGACTGTCTGTCAATTAGGCTCCATTCCCATAACAAAAGGAGGCAACCCAGACTTAAGAAACAGCAGCCCCACATCCAGGAAAATGCTAAGAAGCAGCTCAAGGGGGCAGCACAGGGTCCCAACCACCACTGAGCCCAGGCTTCCTTAAGGCCTCTGTGCTCTTCTCAGTAAAAGCATAATTCTGCCGGGTGGGTAGGATCACCCTGGGTAGCAACCATTTGAGGAAATCACCACTAGTGTACATATGACATCATTCTGGCAATATCTCGGCTGTGTACATCTCCCATATCTGCCCAAGTGGCCAGATTCGCAAACTCCAATCTCCGTTTAAATTGCTCAAAGTGTATGTACCCTGGGGCTGGTATGATGTAAAATACACATATCCAAGGTGGATACAAGTTGGTAAAATCTCTTATCCATGGCCGGCTCCTCTTTGGGTATTAGTTAGAGCAGTACAATTATTCTAATTTTCCGTTTTAATCTCCAAGTGTGCACCGAGTGTGCATTGGTTTCTTACTGGAAAGGCACACATATCAATTCTAGAACCGCAAGAGAGACCTGGCTTCCAAAAGCTGTCCGATGACACCTACATGACTGTGCGCAGACACACACACACCACACACGCACGCACGCACACGAGCGAGTGCTTGGGCGAGCTGGCTTTGCAGGACCACCGCTTCCCCTCTTGCCTCCCCCTTCTGACAGCTCTGGGCAGACTCCCTTCTCCCATGATACTTCCTCCACCTCTCCCTCCCTCCCTCCCTCTGTCCCTCCCTCCCTCCATAGATAGAAAGGTCCATCCTCACCCAGTCTCCTTTATTGTAGGACACAAAGAAGAACGTTATCACCATGTAGGCACACCTCAGAAAGTTCCATCCGCTGCTCCTCACAAGTCCCCTGGCTGTGGTGGTGGCTGGTGGAGGCTTCACTAAAGGCAAACACTGACAACCATTAATCACACCCAGGACCCCTTCTCGCCTGGCACTCCAAACGTGTGCCCTTAGGTGTCTCCTGGCTTGGAAGTTTCATTTATATTCAAGGTTGTGGCCAAGTTCTCCCATCTTGGTAATCTCTCAACTTCCAGACAAACTGTTTGCTCTTTTGCACAGTGTAACCTGTACTCAGCAAAAACAAAAACAACAACAACAAGAACGATAACAATAACTACCCTGTTAGCAAACCAGTTGTAGGTCTTAGGGAACCTCACTAATTTTCCTCTTTGTCCTTTTGACTGTTTGATTTGGTTGGTTTTTTGAAACAGGGTCCACCTGTGTACCTCAGGCTGGCTTCAGACTTATTATGTAGCCAAGGACAACCTCTTGATCCTCCTGCCTCACCTCGTAAGGACTGGGATCACAAGCACGCACCTTCAAGTGCATCTTACTGTGTGCGTTGCACATATGTGTGCATTCTGTGTGCACACACGCATGCACATGTGCACATGCATGCACATTCACGCAGGCGCGCGGGCACGCACACACACACACATACACACGTCAGTTCCTTCAGCAGTCCCTCTCCATCTTATTTTTATTACATTTTATTTTATTTATTCTTTTTTTTGTTTTGTTTTTTTTGTTTTGTTTTTTTGAATTTGGTTTTTCAAGACAGGGTTTCTCTGTGTAGCTCTGGCTGTCCTGGAACTCACTGTATAAACCAGGCTGGCGTCAAACTCAGAAATCTGCCTGCCTCTGCCTCTGCCTCCCACTGCACAGCCTGTTGTTTTGTCTTGTTTTTGAGATGAGTCTCACTGTCCTAAATTGGCCTCATCCAGCTGTGACCTGATATTCCCTTGCTTCTGTGTCTGTGCTGCCCTCTAATGACACCTGGCACTCTTACCTACCCTTTCCTGATGTTATTTCTCTAGTTTGTGTTTTGAAAAGGGGTCTCACGTAATCAAAACAGGTCTTGGACCTTTATAGCCGGGCATAGCTGAGTGGTAGTGGTGCTAGCCTTTAATCCCAGCACTTGGGAGGCAGAGGCAGGAGGAGTTCTTAGTTCGAGGCGAGCCTGGTCTGCAGAGTGACAGCCAGGACAGCCAGGGCTACACAGAGAAACCCTGTCTCCAAAAACAAATAAACAAACAAACAAAAGCTGTCCATGTTGCCCTTGCACTTCCGACCTTGCCAGGAGATAGGGTCCCGGGCACCCACACTGCGAGCGGCCCTAGGGAGCAGATCGTGGTCTTTGTCCCACTAGACATACACTCCGCCGAGCCACACTGGGCATCCTAATCCAAGACAGTTTAACCGGAGCGATCCACCAGCATCAGGATTGTATCTGTGGTCTTCCCCTCTCTTAGTTTCCGGCCACATTGGCCTGCCACTCAACTTACCCAGGCATCTCCAGGGGGGAGGAGGGAGTCTGGAGGTCCAGGGAAGCAGCCACTTCTTACCTCGGTGTGCCCCGGGTGACTCGGAGGAGCCAAGAGCAAGGGAGAGGGCGGCTGTGGCTGCGGATGCTCCCAGAAGCCTCGGGCATGGGCGCATCTGTCTGACCTGTTCTCCAGTACTACCCTGTACCTCACTCACACACAGGGGCAGCGCTAACCAGCAGGCCACCCCGCAGCCAGGTCGCCAGGTCGAGCACACAGCCCCACCCACCTTCTTCTTTGCAGTTACTTGTTTCTTCTAAGGAAAAACATGGAGAGGGTAGAGGAGGGGAGGAAGGAGAGAAAGAAGGAGAGAAGGGGAAAGGGAAGACAAATAAAGAAAAATTAGGGACTGGGTGGAAATTCAGCTGCAAATGGAACAAACGGGACCCTTTGGTGGAAGGGGGACGGTCACCTGCTTAATGTCGCTCGGCTCAGGCTCTCCGCTGCCCCTTGGCTATCCCTCTGTGTGAAGCACCCTACCCACAGATAAACACACATGTGCGCAAATGCATACAGTTTGCACGTGTGGACTGATGGCCTTGGTTCCTTCGAGCCTTTGCTTAGACGTCACTTCCTGTGGCCTGTAATGGCCCAGGTCCCTGTAGCATCCTCTAAGAGCACCTCAGTCTCCCCGACTCCGGGCTCTCCTCACTCCCTAGGACAACAGTGCTCTTCAGACCCGAGCCTGCAACTGGGCCACTCCCTTGTCCTCTCACCAAAACACCAGCGGCAAGGTCTGGTTTTGTTTTAAAGTTAGATTTTTTATTTGTTTTGTGTGTGTGTGTGTGTGTGTGTGTGTGTGTGTGCGCGCGCGCGCGCGCGCGCGCGAGCAAGTGCACGCGCATGTGTGTAGGGGGTATGTGTGTGTAGTGTGGAATCTGTTTGTGTATGTGTAGTGGTGGTGTTAGTGGGGAGTATTTGTGTGTATGTATAGTGTGCATGTATGTGTATCTGTGATATGAGGGATGTCTGTGTATGTATATGTGTGTGTGTGGTATGAATTTGCGTATCAGAGTACACATGTGGAGGTCAGAGCACAACTAACAGCGGTCCATCTTGTCCTGCCACTACTTCCAGCCCAGGGATTGAACTCAGATCATCAGCCTTGGCAAGAAGTTCATTTTCACTGGGCGGTGGTGGCACACACCTTTAATCCCAGCACTCTGGGAGGCAGAGGCAGGAGGATTTCTGAGTTCGAGGCCAGCCTGGTCTACAGAGTGAGTTCCAGGACAGCCAGGGCTACACAGAGAAACCCCCATCTCGAAAAAACCAAATCCAAAAAACAAAAAACAAACAAAAAGAAGTTCATTTTCTCACTGAGCCATTTCTCCAGCTATTTGTTTGTTTGCGACAGGGTCTCTAGTTGTTCAGGCTGGCCTTGAACTTCTGATCCTCTTGTGTCCACCTCCAGAGTGCTGCACTAGAGGTCTGTCCACCTCCCTCAGCTCATCAACAGCACCTGGTACATTTGATGTCTCTTATTCCCTCTCCTATCTCAATGCCTAGAAGAAGACAGCACAGCGAATGGAACATGAAGTTTGTCTGTTGCTTGAATGCATGATGTCATGTGGTTGTGCTGCTAACGATGGTGGAGTTGAGGTATGTAGCCTCGGTGACACCTCTTCCAACCTGAAAAGCTAATGCCTCTGTATACCCAAAACCAGAAATGATGAAGCCACCAACTCACCATTCAGTACTTGGAGGCTCAGCAGACCTGTGACAGTAAAGAAATGCAAATAGAATCTCAAAGGTAGCCAGACAGAACCCAAGTCAATACGGACCACAGCTCACGCCAAACCCCTGTCTCCTAAAGAGCCCTGTAGAATTATGGCCCACTTGCCTGTCTGCCTGCCTGCCTGCCTGCCTGCCTGCCTGTCTGTCTGTCTTCCTGTCTGTCTGTCTGTCTGTCTGTCTGCCTGTCTGTCTGCCTGCCTGCCTGCCTGCCTGCCTGCCTGTCTGTATGTATGCCTGCCTGTCTGTCTGAAGTTCTGGCTGACCTGGAACTTGCTTTGTAGCCCAAGCTGACTTCAAACTCACAGAGCTCTCCCTTCCTTTGCCTCTAGGATTGATTAGAGGTGTGTAGTACTATGCCCAGTACCGCCCCATCTCATATCATCAACATCATCATCATCACCACCATCATCATCATCATGTATGTGTGTATGTGTTTACACATGTGACTATGGGCACAAGCATAATATAGCAAGCAAGTAGAGGTCAGAGGACAATTTGTAGGAGTCAATTCTGTCCTTCCATAGGACCTGGGGATCAAACTTAGGCCACCAGTCTTAGCAACAAGACCCTTCACCCACTGAAGCATCCTACTAGTCTGTGTGTGCCTGTGTGTGTGCATGTGTGTGCGGGCACATGGTGTGTTTCTGCCGTGTGTGCTGGCATGGCAGGCAGGCCAGAGGCCAACCCCACTTGTCATTTCTCAGGAGCTATCCATCTTACTTTTAGAAACAGTGTCTCTCATTGGCCTTGAGCTCAGCCAGCCGGCTGGGCGGCCTAGCACCGGGGTTCCGGGCATGCGCCGTTACTCCCAGGGCATGTTCTGGGCATTTAAGTCAGGTCCTGAGTTTCCAGGGGGTCCTGAGCCCATTGGGGGCACATCTCAGATTCCCATCTTCCCACACACTCCCTCCAGCACAGGAGGTGAGAGCAAGGAGCTGGTTACACGCGGCCAGGGCCCACAAAAAATGAGGTACTTACCAAGGATCCCTGTGGTCCATCCAGGGGACAGGAGGTGTTGATGAGTCCACAGTCCACCACGCAAGAGGAGAGCACAGGAGAGAGAAATAAATCACAACATGGACGGCGTGGGATACCCAGTCAGTGGTCCTTAGAGCAGAGCTGAGCCTGAGAGACCTGACAGAGGCGGTGAAGGCCCAAGGGCGAGGCAGGGCAATTCAGAGTTACCAGTGTCTTTACGTGCTTCTTTATGCATTTGCTTTCATGTGTGTGTGTGTTTTGCCTGCATATGTCTGTGCACCACATGTAGACCTGGTGCACAGGTAGGGAGAGGTTCGGGGCTGGAGAGATGGCTCGGCGGTTAAGAGCACTGACTGCTCTTCCGAAGGTTCTGAGTTCAAATCCCACGACCACATGGTGGCTCACCACTATCCGTAATGAGATCTGACGCCCTCTTCTGGGGTGACAGAAGACAGCTACAGTGTCTTATGCATGTGTGTGCGCCCGCGGTCAGGGGGCCACAGAAGGAGCTAATTTTCTCTTTCCACCACGTGGGTACTGGAGATCAAACTCAGCTTAGCTGCAAACTCTTTTCACCCTCGGAGCCATCTTGCTGTTCCTCCACCTGCCCTTTGGAAGATGAGAGTAAAGCATTCCTGCTCTGCCCCGACTCCCAAGAATCCCTGCGCTGCTGTGGCCTCCGGGCAGGAGGGAGAAGGGGAAGCAGGCGAAAGAAGAAACACATGAACTTACGTTTCAATACTGCTTAAGCAGGAGCGCCACGGAGAGGAAAATCCAGGTGGAATTGTGGGGCAAGGCCAGAAGAGATGAAGAAAAGGGTGTTAACAATGACTGACCCTCCCATTCCGCCTGGAGCACTCTCCGGAGAGGCCCGTCCCCACACGGGGCCCGCCCACCGGAGGGGCCCGCCCCCACACGGGGCCCGCCCACCGGAGGGGCCCGCCCCCAGGGGAGGCCCGCCCACAAGGGACATGGACATGTCATCCAGGCCATGCTCAGGCGGGGCTGCATGCAGAGATGCTGGCTTATCTGTGACCTCTCTGCTTTAACACACATTCGTCCCTATCCCTGGAATCGCCTGGCCGGTTCCCCTAGGAACTCACCTTCCAGCAATGTAGAGGACATCAGAAAAGCACCTCCACTCTTCTATCAATCACGCCTCCCCCGACCCTACCCACTTCCCCCACCCCCACTCACCCCCACCCACCCCCACCTAACCCCACCCACCCCACCCCCCAGTCAGGGAGGAAGGCGTGGATCCCGTTTTTTATTTGGTTTTGTTTTCTACCTATAAACATATATAACTCCTGCTGTCCTGTGCTCTAGGACAATGGGGCAGTTTAAGACTCTGCTCAAACACTGGGACCCCAGTAATACATACCGTCCCAGACCCCAGTTTACAGTCCGTGGACGAGGGCGGAGCCTGAAGACCACCCAGTCTCCTCCACAGTGGGGTCAATTTCTCTAAAAACTGCTTTCTCTTCTCCTTTCCTCTCCCCTCCCCCCCCCCTTTTTTGCTATAGACCTTATGTAGCCCAGGCTAACCTCAAATTTGATAAGTAACGGAGGCTAGTCTTAAACTGCTAATCCTCCTGCCTCACTCAGCTTTCACAGTGCTGGGATCACAGGCAGACACAGCCATGCCTAGTTCGATCCTTTCTTCTTCCTCCTTCCAAATATCTGGAAACATTCAGCTACCCACAAGAAAGGGAGGGAAAACAAACTAGGAACGCATTTTCTTTGCTGGGCATGGTGGCATACACCTCTAATCCCTGCACTCAGGAGGCTGAGGCAGGAGGATCAAGAGGCTATCTTTGGTTATAAACACAGTTTAAGGCTAACCTGGGCTCCTTGAGACTTTCCCATCAAACAACAAACATCAAAAGGGCATCAATAATAAAAGGAGAGATAACTTACTTTTCACTGGAAGGCAGATTGGAAGCAGAATCAAGGAGTTCGTGTGGGGAAAACGGGCCACAAAATAAAATGGATGTTAGTCCCTTCTGTCCTGGCACTTCCATTTTCTCTCATAAAATAGCTTTTACAGTGTTTGGCGACTCTTCTTGTGTTCTGGTGAACTCAGAGAGGAAACCAGGCTTGCAGAATCCCCGAGCAGACAGAGCCAGCAGCTCCTACAGTCTTGCCCTTGCCTTATCTGGGAGCGTTAACAAAATCTAACGGGAACTGTTTCCTTCCCTGCACCTGCTGAACATCCCTAATCCAAAATCGCTCCATAGGACACTTTTGAGTGCCAAGGTGACGCTTGAATAGTGTCCCTTGGACTTCTTTTCATTGATTGTTTTTAAGTTTATTTCACTTTATTTGCGTGAATGCGCCTGTGTAAGCATGCGCATGTGACCTCGCGAGCCACACGGAACCTCAGGCAATTGTGACCTGTCTTGAGTGGCGCCTAAGTCAGCTCTCCTGGGAGAGCAGAAGGTGTTTGCAACCGCCGAGTCACCGCTCTGGCCTCTCACTCACAGACCAAGGCTAGCCCACAACTCTTTCCGCAGGTTCAAATCCAGCCAAACTACCACCACCACCTCCATCTATCTCCCCAGTGCTGGGATTCCCAGACTGAGTCAACACACCCAGGTTAGGCTTTGCGTGCTGCCCGGATCAGATCTGGGGCCGCGGGGGTTCAGGGTAAGAGTCGGAACTGATAGAGTCCATGGAATGCTCACAATTCTGAAAATGTCTGAAACTCGAAACTCATCCAGCTTCACATTTCAATTAAGGACTCAAGACCAGACTAGAGAAAAGCAGGATTTGGCTCAGCCGATCAGAAACATCCAAAATACTCATATTGTGCAATCTGGGACTTTGCAATGGGCTGAACCAAGCAAATCGATAAATTGTTGTGACCCCTTCATGAACCTGTCTGCGTTGCTGTCCCTTCATCCTCTGTCTCCCAGTGTGCAATCCCGTCCGAACAGAGTTCCCCCAAACTGCTTCTAGTTTTCTCTGTGTAACTTGCGAATCACTTGCCCTAACAAACTTTCTTGTTGTGATACTGGGGATTCCATAAAGGATCTTACACAGCACTCTACCACCGAGCCACGCCCCCAGCCTCTCAGGGTATTCTAGGCAGGGGCTCTTCCACTGAGCCACGCCCCCAGCTCCTCACTGGGGGATTCTAGGCAGGAGCTCTACCACTGATCTACGCCCCCAGCCGCTCACTGGGGGATTCTAGGCAGGGACTCTACCACTGAGCCACGCCCCCAGCTCCTCACTGGGGGATTCTAGGCAGGGGCTCTACCACTGAGCCACACCCCGGACCCCCTCACTGGGGGATTCTAGGCAGGGGCTCTACCACTAAGTTATATCCTCTTTTTACTTTTTATTTAGAGACAGTCGAGTTCATGGATACCCTGGGAAGCTTAGCAGAACTCATTAGAAAATAGAAAGTGAAAAGCCAGGCAACCATGGCACATGCCTTTATTATACCTTTAATCCCAGTGCTAGGGAGGCAAGAGGCAGATGAATCTCTGTGAGTTCAAAGCCAGCCTGGTCTACAGAACTGGTTCCAGGACAGTCAAAGATATACAGAGAAACCCTGTCTCAAAAAACAAGGACAAAACCACTACCACCACCACCCCCCCAAAAAAAAATAAAGAAAATAAATAGGAAGTTAAAAAGTGGGACTGGAGAGATGGCTCAGCGGTTAAGAGCACTGACTGCTCTTCTGAAGGTCCTGAGTTCAAATCCCGGCAACCACACGGTGGCTCACAACCATCTGTAATGGGATCTGACTCCCTCTTCTGGCATGTCTGAAGACAGCTACAGTGTACTTACATATAATAAAAATAAATCTTTTTTTTTAAAGTGTGTCAGTACAACACTTGCTGGAGTACCCCAAGGAGGACTGGGGCATGATTCTGTGGTAGAGCCCTGACTAGCACACAGGTTCTGAGTTCAGTCCCCGGCAAAGTGGGGGTAGGGAAGAGTTGGGAGTCACAGATTTCACAGGACTTACTTTCTTCTTCTGAGTTGTCTGGAAGGAAGGATGGATGCAGCCGTGTTCGAAATGGGTGCATGGAGAGGGAGAGAGAAGTGTGGAAATGGAAGTGGAGGAGGGGAAGGAAGGGGGAGGAAGGGGGAGGGACAGGGAGGGAGGGGGAGGGAGGGAAGGACATGGAGGGAGGGGGAGGATGAGACAAAGGGGGATTGATTAATAGTTTTACCACCAGATAAGCATCCCTGACCAGACAGAGACGAGAGATTAGGACGCTATCAGAAAGCAAGCAACCCAACTGTCTCAATGTACAGCATAGGACAGGGACTCAAGTCTGCAGCCACTCTTTCTAAAATAACTATTTATGAAGCACTGCTGATTGCTGGGCATAAGCAAGGTTTACGTGAGACAGTATCTACCCCCAGTGGACAATATCCATGGTTTTCCAGGAGCCTCCAGGGGAGGGGGACCAAACGCCTCGTGAAGTGGGACAGAGGTGGGAGTAGTGTTCTGGTCGACCTGCAGGGCAGGGCAGGAACTTTTAAAGGGATGCTGGTTGCTGACCTGGACTGGTTACCAGGGGATGCGTCGTGGAGGAGGATATGATGTTTTGTCTGAAACCTGAAAGATGAGCAGGAGTTAGCCGAGTGGAAAGAGCTTGGAGGGGGAAAAGAGAACTTAGCCCAGACATGGGGAAGAGTGCGGGTATGGTCCTACAAGGAAAGCACTCGGCTGTAAAAGGGCTGCGAGACCAGAGAGATTACTGCTAGATGGGGCCAAGACCTGTGGGTACCTTTCTAAGAGCGAGAGTGGTGTTGCTACCAAACAGGATCTGTGTGCAAATCTTGGTTCTTTCACCTCCTAGCTGCGTGAGCCTCTTCCGACATTTCCTCATAAAAACAACATCAGGAAGGCTTGGAGAGATGGCTCAGCAGAGAAGAGCGCTGGCTTTTGCCAGCCAGAAGTTCTCATTCCCAGCACCCACAGGGTGGCTTGCAAGTTCCTGTAACTCCAGCTCCAGGGGATCTGATGCCCTCGTCTGGCCACTATGGGTACTGCACGTGCATGGTTCGCAGACACTCAAGCAGGCAAAACATGCAAACACATAAAATAAAAATAAATAAATGTAAAAGAAACGGAAAGGAAACGGTGAACTCCAGGTTCCCTGAAGAAAGCCTGTCTCAAGAAAAAATAATGTGGAGAGTGACTGAAAAAGACATCCAGCACTGACCTCTGGTCTCCACGGGTGCACAGTGCCGTGCACACCCGCATACGTGCACATACACACGACGGAATCAAATTCAGGTGGTGTACGTCTGTGATCCATGACTCGGGGGCACAGGAAGATGGACTGGGTGTTCAAGACTAGCTCTCTCTCTCTCTCTCTCTCTCTCTCTCTCTCTCTCTCTCTCTCTCTTGTTTTTTTGTTTGTTTGTTTGTTTGTTTGTTTTTTGTTTTCAGACAGGGTTTCTCTGTGTGGTCCTGGCTGTCCTGGAACTCGATTTGTACACCAAAGATCTGCCTTCCTCTGTTCCCGAGTGCTGGAACTAAGGGCATGTGCCATCATTTAGGGAGATCTTGCCCCCACCCCACACACACACACCCGCACCAACAGGAATCAAAGCAGAACAACCAATGTTCCTACAGAGGATCCCAGAATGAGAGGTGTCACTATTAACACTGGAGCCGTCCTGGACAACACACACACACACTGAACACACACACAAGAGCATATAATAGTATGTCATCATGTTTTCCCCACCAGGCCACCCCACCCCCTGTGAACTAAACAGACCCTTCCTTTCCTAAGAGCAGAGTATTCTGTCACAGCATGAGACAAGTAACAGCTATAGCCTGGTACTCACTGCGTAGCCCATGCTGGCCTCCTAAATGGCAGAGTTAGGGGTGTGACTTGCCAGGTTTAACTCTCTTTCTGCTTCGTAGGTCCTGAGGCCTGGAATCAGGTCTTCAGGCTCCACAGCCAGGGCCTTCTGCCCAGCGAGCCATTTTGCTGCCTGGTTGCTAAACTTTTGTCAGTTGCTACTTTGTTTCTGACGACTCTGACCTTGCCCGCTCTCAACTCCAAGCTAATTGTACAGACATTAAGGGACTGCTGTTCTATCCTAATGCTTTATGCCAGTGGTTCTCAACCTGTGGGCTGAAACCCATTTGGGGGTTGCATATCAGGGATCCCGCATTTCAGATATTTACATTACAACTTGAAACAGTAGCAAAACTGCAGCTATGAAGTAGCAACAAAATCGTTTTTTGGTTGGGGGGTTTGCAACAACATGAGGACCTACGTGTCTTAGAGGGTGGAAATATTAGGAACCTCTGATTTATATGTGTGTGTGTGTGTGTGTGTAATCTAGCATTATAGCTATCAGTGCCCCACAAGGTTGCTATTAGAGATAGAAGGCTTGGGAGGCGGGTAGGTGGGGAAGGGCTCTCGCTTTGCAAGTGTGGGGATCTAAGTTCTGATCCTTGTGGCACCTATATGAAAAGCTGGCTATGGCCACCTACGTCTGTATTCCCAATAGTATGAAGATTCAGAGACAGAAGAATCCCAGGCACTTACTGACCAGAGCCAACATGAAAAACAGTGAGCTCTAGGTTGAGTGAGAGATGCTGTCTCACGGAAGTAAGATGGAAAGAAGTAGAACCGGACAGCAATGTCCACCCCTGTTCTTTGCATGCGCACGCACACTCGCGCGCGCGCACACACACACACACACGCGCGCGCGCACACACACACACGTGTGCACACACGCATGCACACAGTTATGCACACACGCAGACACATGTGCACACATGCATACACATACATGTGCGCGCGCACACACACACACACACACACACAATTGGGACAGAAATATGGGCCAGCATGTGAAGGTGCCTTCTAGCAAGTCTGAAGATCTGAGTTCTATTCCTAGGACCCACGCAGTGGAGAAAGGAAACCAGCTCCTGCAAGGTATCTGACTCCCGCATGCCTTGGCATGGGTGCATGTTCAGTATAACTTTTTCTTTTTTTGAGACAAGGTTTCTCTGTGTAGCCTTGGCTGTCCTGGAATTCACTCTGTAGACCAGGCTGGCCATAAACACAGAGATCCTCCTGCCTCTGCCTCCCAAGAGCTGGGATTAAAGGGGTGTACCACCACCCAAAATAAATTTTTTTTATTTTAAATTTAGAACCAAATAAACAAAGCATAAGTCATTCTGAAGCTGTGTCGCTCCTTGTGAGCAGAGATTCACACTTACCGTCCCTGGACAATCTGCTCATTAACCCTGAGGGAGGAGACAAAACAAAATAAAAACAAATGATGTCAACACACAACGATCAAAACAGAAGAAAAAAATCCACAGTGAGTGGACTTTCCCAGCCAAGTACAGGAGAGTGAGGCTACAGTGCTTTAGCCAGAAGGCCAAGGCCTTTTAGGATGCTGGGGGAGGGGCCATAGGACAGCTGGGGGAGGGGCCATAGGACAGCTGGGGGAGGGGCCATAGAACAGCTGGGGGAGGGGCCATAGGACAGCTGGGGGAGGGGCCATAGGACAGCTGGGGGAAGGGCCATAGGACGACTGGGGGAGGGGCCATAGGACAGCTGGGGAAGGGGCCATAGGATGGCTGGGGGAGGGGCCATAGGACAGCTGGGGGAGGGGCCATGACAAGCCCAGTTTGGTTTTTTAACGGATTTTTGCCCCAACAATATAGAATGAACTTCCATTTCTTTGTGGCTTTTGTCCCCAGCGGTCTCCCCTTCTCTGATTTGTATTCCCATTTCCCCTTGCATGAGGTGCATCTTTCTGGACTTATCACACTTAAAAGGAGGACGGGATGTATGCGCTGACCCTAACGAGCCAACCAATCCGGTATTTCCGGGCTGGTGGACACAGACAGAGACCCAGTCCCTGCCCTAGAAGGAACACATAGGTAACTCCACACGAATAACACAGGAGAGAAGAGCCACCAAATGGGACACTCTAAACCCAAATAAAAACCTAACCCCGCAGAGCTGGCGGGCTCCGCAGAGTCCCTTCTTCACCCAATAAATCTGTGACATCGGCCACTAAACCTCCGCTGTGTGCCCAACTGTTTTCTTGTCTTTCCATCCTCTAACTATTAGAGAAGAGGAGCCCACCCACCAGGCAGTGTCGACATCACTGAGAGTACGGGTTCTCGACCTCCTGTGGGCCCCGACCCTTCAGGGGTCAGATATCAAATACTGTGCATGGCAGATATTTCATTACAATTCATAACAGTAGAAAATTACAGATAGGAAATCACTTTACGGTCGGGGTCACCAGAACATGAGGAACTGTATTAAAGGGTTGTGGCACAGGAAGTTTTTGAACCACTGATTTAGAGTTCCTTTAATAATCTCAACCCTGCCAGGCGGTGGTGACACTCGCGTATAATCCCAGCACTTGGGAGGCAGAGGCAGGCAGATTTCTGAGTTCAAGGCCAGCCTGGTCTACAGAGTGAGTTCCAGGACAGCCAGGGCTACACAAAGAAACCCTGACTCTAAAAAAACAAATCCAAAAAACCAAAAAATAAATAAAAATAAAAATAATCTCAACTCTCTGACCCAGCTCAGTGTAATAAGGCACTGTTTCCTCCCAGTGTGGGCTGAACACCAAGCAGTAGGCAATTTCATCACTGAACAAACATTAGAGAATGGATGCCCTCAAACTGAGGTGGTGCCGGTATCAGTATATGATGTCATGGTCGGCTGGAGTGTATGCACTTCAGTATTGAAGGAGAATGTGACCCAACAGCACAGGTTTGTCAGACAGTACATTCCTGCTAGACTCTGAAGTAGTTCTGTCTTTGGACTTCTATCATTGTGCTAAAAAGACCTTACCAATCCTCTATGTGTATGTTTGTGCTCAGGTGTATGAAGATATATATGTGTGTATACTGAGGTCAAGGGTCAACCTCCAATGTTGTTTGAGGAGTCATCTGTCTTGAAGTTCCTGCCCCCCCCCCAAGATTTAATATTTTTATTTTTAATTATGTGTCTCTGTGTGGGTGTGTGCTTGTGAGTGTAGTGCCTGAAGGCACCAGGAGAGGGCAGCAGATCCTCTGGAGTTGGAGATCTAAGCAGTTATGGGCAGCTGAACAGGACTGTTGGGAATTGAACTCTGATCCTCTAAAAGTAGTTGACGTGCCTAACTCCTGAGCCAGCTCTCCAGCCCCTACCCTGTTCTTTATTTTTAAAAGGGAGGAGTTGCTTGTGCTGCAGAACACGCATGGAGGGCACAGGACAACTGGCTGGAGTTGGGTCTCTCACCTTGTATGTCTCTGGGAAAAGCCAGGTCGTCCAGCAGCTACACCTTCTACCTCCTGAGCCAGTTTGTAGCCCCCACCCCCCACCCCCTTTAAAAATGCACATGTTGGGCTGGAGAGATGGCTCCGTGGTTAAGAGCACTGACTGCTCTTCCAGAGGTCCTGAGTTCAATTCCCAGCAACCACATGGTGGTTCACACCCATCTGTAGTGGGATCTGATGCCCTCTTCTGGTGTGCATGAAGACAGCGACAGTGCACTCATATACATAAAATAAATAAATGTTTTTATGCATATGTAGCTATTATGAATAAAGCTGCAATGAACACGGTTGAACAAGTGTCCTTGTGGTAGGATAGAGTGTCCTTTAGGTATATGCCTTATATATAGCTGGGTCTTGAGGGAGGTCGATTTCCAGTTTTCTGAGGAACGGCCATATTGCAGTTTTATTCATAATAGCTGGAAAGTCAAATCCTAGATGTCCCGCAACTGAATAATGGATAAAGAAAATATGGTACATAGACTCTTTTTAACAGCTGAGTAATATTCCATTGGAACACTAAGAAATTCGCAGGCAAATGGATGGAAGTAGAAAAGAGTGAGGTCACCCGGAGTGAGATGACCCGGAGAGGCAAACATGGTGCGTGCTGACTGGTAAGTGGACAGTAGCTGTTAACGAGAGGATAACCGCGCTACCATCGACAGAGCCAGAGAAGCTAAGTAACAGGAAGGACGTGCGGGCGGGGGAGGTGAGAAGTGGGTCTTTCTAAGAAGTGGAACTAGAATAGAATTTGGGGGTGGACTGGGGGCAAATAGGGACAGGAACTGGAGGGATCGGGTGGTTGTGGGATGGAAGAAACGGAAGGGGAGAGGGCATTTAGGGGAGAGGGCAGTGCCGTGGGAACCCTCTGACATCCATCGATGACCTTATGCCTGACACCGCTTGGACGGCCAGGAACCAAACCCAAGGACCCAGGGTAGCGCCAGACATGCCTGGGGAAAGCCGATGAAATGATTGCTAATGAATCTCGGCTATACCCGCAGAGAGCAACTGCCGGGCGCACATGCGCAGACCACAGCCCAACATCCAGCAGAGCCAGAGGAGCCCCTCAGAGGAGGCACGAGGAAGGATTGTAGGGGCCGGAGGGGTGGAGGACCCCGCAGAATACAGCCCACAGAACCGACTAAGTGGGGCTCAGAGAGACTGTGCGTGGATCTCAGCTAGGTCCACTGCATGTTGTGGTTGTGTAGCTTGACTTTCTTTTTCTTTTTCTTCTTCTTCTTTTTTTTTTTTTCTTGTTTTTTGGTTTTTTTGGATTTTTTTTTTCGAGACAGGGTTTCTCTGTGTATCCGTGGCTGTCCTGGAACTCACTCTGTAGACCAGGCTGGCCTCGAACTCAGAAATCCGCCTGCCTCTGCCTCCCAGAGTGCTGTGATTACAGGCGCGCACCACCGGCTGTAGCTTGGCTTTCTTGTGTGCTTTCGTGGGTGGGAGTGGGGTGTGTCTGACACTGCCTGCACTTTGGACCTTTTTCCTTGTCCTCACTGGGCTGCCACGCCCAGCTGGGATGTGAAGGCTGTGCCCAGACTTGTTGTGCATTGTTAGGCCATAGTCAACTGATATCCTGCTCTCTAATGTTTTTCTTAACAGGGAAGCAGAGTAGATGTTGATTTGGGTCGGACGGGTGGTGGGAGAGGTTACTGGGAAGAGTGGACAGATGGGAGACTCTTCAGGATGTAATGTATGAGAGAAAAATAAAAATTAAAAAACTATGCATATGTTTGAGTGGTGTGTGTGTGTGTGTGTGTTTGTGTGTGTGTGTACATGGACTGTGGTTCGTGTGTGGAGGTCAAAAGACAACCTTAAGTGCAACCCATAATTTTAATTTTTGGAGAGCATCTTTCTAGCCTGGAGTCAGGCTGGCCTGAGTTCAGAGATCCCGCCTCCGCCTCCGCCTCTGCCTCCGCCTCCGCCTCCCAGTGCGGATGGAAGGCCCAGCACTACACCTGTCCCCAGCCTATGGATTCTCGCTCCTAAGTTTTCCATTGAACTGCTCAGCCCATGCGACGTGACTCACACACTTACCCAGGATTCCTGCCGGCATCAGGACCAGGCGAGATGGCACCGCGTGGGTGGCGGAGACGACAGATGCAGCACAGGACGTCGAGTCGGACGGGTCATGGAGACAATGCCATAATCAGAAAGCCAAAACAACATCAGGCTCTGGGGGCTGGGAACTTGTTGGAAAACGGAATCTATAATAGGTCGTGCCGCGCGCTTGGGAATGAAGACCGAGGTTCTGTGAGGTTCCCGAGACCCCGCAGAGTCCAGGACGGGGTGGGAGGGGTACAGGTTTGGTTTCAGACCCGGGGCAAGGGACTGAGGTGCAGATGTTACAAATCAAAACAGGCCGGGCCTCCATGTTCTCCCAACACCTCTCAGTCCCTGCCTTGCAAACCCTGCCCCCAACCCTCAACTTTCCACTCCAGAGCCTGGGCCGCTGCCCTGGATGCTTTTCCTTAAAAATCCAGACAGCTGTCTTCCTTCCTTCCTTCCTTCCTTCCTTCCTTCCTTCCTTCCTTCCTTCCTTCCTTCCTTCCTTCCTTCCTTCCTTCCTTCCTTTCTCTCTTTCTCTTTCTTTCCTCCCTTCTTTCTTTCTTTCTTTCTTTCTTTCTCTCCCCCTCCTCCCTCACCCTCCTCCCTCCCTCTCCTCCCTTCCTTCCCCTTCCCTCCCCCTCTCTCCTTCTCCCTCCCCTTCCTTCCCCTTCCTTCCCCCTTCCTTCCCTCTCCCTCCCCCTTCCTTCCCCTTCCCTCCCTCTTCCTTCCCCTTCCCTCCCTCTCCCTCCCCCCCCTCCCTCCCCCTCCTTCTTCTCCTCTCTCTCCCCCTTCCTCTCTCTCTCTCCCTCTCCCTCCCTCCCTGTCCCTCCCTCCCTCTCCCTCCCTCTTTCTCTCTCCTTCTCTTCTCCTCCCTCTCCCTCCCTCCCTTCCCCTCTCTCCCCCTTGCCTGAGCATGCAAGCTCTTTCTCTTTACCCCTCCCTTCCCTTCTCTCCTCCTGGTGACTTCCCTGGCCTTGGTCCTTGAGGCCAGTGAATTCACCTATAACCCTGCACTTACTCTAATCTAATCCGGTTTGAACTGGCTTGTTTGACCAGCAGAGATGTAACCTCTGCATTTAGTGGGCTCAGAGCTGCAGGCAAACTGCTTGTCTGCATCTGTGCTGGGAGGAGAGGGAAGGCCTCCTTTGCTGGCTCCAGAGCAGGAGCTAGGCTGGTCTCTGCTTGATCCTGGATCCTTAATCTCAGCCTTCTGAGGCTGGACCTGCAGGCAGGCTGCAGAGCCCCGCCCACTGGCCTTTATTAATGGCTCTGAGGATTTGCACTCCTAATGCTTTCTTCGAGCAATACCATTGACCACTGAGCCATCTTCCCAGACCATGAGACTTTTTCTGTCTGCATGTGTCTGGCAAAATTAGATCTAGGGTGGCTTTTTGTTTCTGTCACACCCTGAAGCTTGTATTAGCCACTAAGCCAAAAAGGCATTTTTAGGGACAGACTCTTACAAAATGGTTTTCCACCTTTTTTTTTTTCAGTCAAAATTTTGTGATTAGTTACACATGGTGGTGCATGCCTTTAATCTCAGCACTTGGGAGGCAGAGCCAGGTGGATCTCTGTGAGTTCAGGGCCAGCCCGATCTATACAGTAAACTCACTGTCAGCCAGGCTACATAGTGAGACCCTGTCTCAAAAAAAACAAACAAACAAACCAACAAAAGAACAAAAAAAATTTTTTGTAATTAAAAATGAACATACCAGGATTCCAGTCCACGGTCTATATGACTGGAACAGAGCATGCTCAGAGATGGTCTGCCAATCATCTTAAAACACCAGCGGAGCATGCCCAGAAACCCGTTTCTCCACCGTGTTTGTGATTCAAAATGGACATGCGCAGATGTGTCTTTGGCTGCTATCTTTAATTTGCCCACCATGACCTTGAGCTAAACAAACCCATGTGTCTTCTGTAGTCCCTTCTTAGATAGTTCCTCCAACTAAGCATGTGGCTTCCTGGAATGCTTTCCTATCTGACTGTGTGTGGACTGTTCCGGAGGAGGCGGGGGCGGAGGAGGGGGAGGAGGAGGGAGAGAAGAAGGAGGGGGGCACAGCTCTGGAATGACTGGGGTCTCTCCTTGCCCTCTGTGGGTAAGGATCCTTTGCTGATTCTCACCAAGATGCAAACTAGTTACATAGGATCCAGGGGGGAACATGCTGAATTTGGCGGGAGAGGGAAGAGCGTGTGTGAATTCCATCAGAGGAGACATTCTAGCTACTCAGATTCTCTTCGGTCCCTAGACTAGAAGCTAGGCTTTGGGCACCGGAGAGAAAATGCTGCTTGAAAGTCAGCTTATTGTTTCTGAGGGACAAAGACCACCAGAGCAGATGGGAGGGAAAGGGAGACTCTTACCTTTCAGCACTGTAGGCACACAGGCATCCGGAAGGAGGGGAGCCGGGGCCATGGGAACATTTGTCCAACCAAAGTTAAGAAGGAATATAGAATCAATTAAGTCATCTTTTGTGCATCGTCCCTTAGTGTACTTCAAAGGTCCCCGAAAAGGGCACAGAGCTAGGATGGGGAGCGCTGAAATAGCCTCTGGTTCCCCCATCTCTTTGAAGATGTATCCATTCTGGAGAGGGGAGCTCCAGGGAATCGAAAACCTCCCTGTTCCAGGAGATCAGCAGAATATGGTCTACATAACAGCCGAGCATCGGGCTGGTGAGATGGCTCAGTGGTTAAGGACTCTGACTGCTCTTCCAAAGGTCCTGAGTTCAAATCCCAGCAACCACATGGTGGCTCACAACCATCCATAATGAGATCTGACACTTGTGGTGGGTCTGAAGACAGCTACACTGTACTGTATATGTAAATATAACAATAAATAAATCTTTGCGCCAGAGTGAGCAGAGGTCCTGAGTTCAATTCCCAGCAACTACATGACTCACAACCATCTGTACAGCTACAGTACACTCATATACATGAAATAAATAAATAAATCTTTAGGAAAAAAAGAACTGATTGTCAACTTTTCATTCTCAGCTGGAGGCCAGGATGCTTACTTCTCAGAAGAGAAGAACGCCCACCTGACCTTCTGCTCACCAGGAAATACACACACAGTCTACCCGGCTACAGAGAAGTGGGGCTCCCAAGCGGTCAGCTCTTTGATTCTACTGACAATAATATCAAACTGTAGTCATGGAAACCAATGAAGATTCTTTCTTCCTCTCTTGAAAGCACCATTCCTACTGGATCTGAGAGGGTGGCTGGCCTTGAAATCTATCCCTACCCAAAGACCTTTAGATTTAGGTCAAGTGGCCACCTTTGAGTTGAGTATTCTCTGAGTCTGCTCCTAGAATGCGATGGTTAGATGTTTGCCCCCTCTGTTTTGTCTCCTGGAGTTGTCCTGGAGTTGGACCGCCCTCACCCCAACCCTTGCTTATATAGAGAGTGATTGTGACTTACATTTGACTGGAAGAGAAGCGGAAACCACGAACCATTGAGTCATCCAGAAAAAGCAAGGCAAAGAAGAGGGTAGGGTCAGTACAAATGCAAGTGACCTCAGTCTCCCCCCAAGCATTTCTTTGTTCCTTCATGGAATGGTCACCCACCCATTGTTACATAGGGAGGGGCTTTTATGCAGTGGTAACACTGATTGTCCAGAACTTTCTGTGATGGTTTGAATAAGAACAGTCCTGGAGGCTGAATTCAGTCTGTCAGGCTTGAAAGATTGTGCTGGGGCCACAACTGAGCATATAGACCTTCTCACACAAAAGTCAGAGAAAGGATGGCTCACTGTGGAACTTAGACCTTCTGCCACCTGCATTTGACACGTCTGATGTGCTCAAGGTATGCTAGGTACTGAGTGCCCATTGGTTCCCTCTCTCTGCTTTCAAAATGATCAAATTATCTTACATTTGCACAGAAAAGCTCTTTCCACTTATTCCGTCCAGCCGAGTGGCAGGAATTTTCCTCGGCCACAGGAATAAAGATGAGGGCCCATGCTCCCCGGTCACTCACAACCTCAGAGGCCATTTCCCCTTCCACGTGCCATTGGGGGAAAATTCTCAAAAAGTCAGCCAAGAACCATTGAGCTATCCCTGGGACTTTTCGAGGTATGATGGTTGACTGAACCAAGGGACACTCTCTGGGAGTTTCTGGGAAAGCACGATTTAATCTCTGTCTTAGGGTTTTACTGCTGTGAAGAGACACCGTGACCATGACAACTCTTCTATCGGAAGGCATTTAATTGGGGCTGGCTGACAGGGTCAGAGGCTCAGTCCACTGTCATCATGGCAGGATGTTAGAAGAGGCAAGAGTTCTATATGGTGATCTGCAGGTAGCAGGAGACTGTGTGCCACACTGGGCATAGCATGAACATAGGAGACCTTAAAGTCCACCCCCGCAGTGACACACTTCCTCTGACAAGGCCATGCCTCCTAATAGTGCCACTCCCTGTGAACTAGGCAGTCACACATGTGAGTCTGTGGAGGCCAAGCCTATTCAAACCCACAGAATCTCATCACTGCATCGCGGTTCTTGGTGTCAGCAGCACCAAGCCCTTCTCTTCTTCTGAAACAGAAGCCTCAGTGGTTTAGCATTTGCTTTGAATGATTGTGTGGCCCTGGGAGTGTCTGCAGGTGTCTACACTGTTCTGCAGGCCAGCAGGGGAAGGGAAAATCTTTGCTCCCTTGCATCTGTGATGTCCTTTATTTCCTAACCTTGGACATCAAAACCCCAGGGTCCTCACCTTTGGAATCCCCAGGCTGACATCAGTGGCTCCCTGGGCCCATGGAACTGTACCTTGGACTGAGTGATGGTTTGTATTCGCTTGGCCCAGGAGGTGGCACTAAGGTGTGGCCTTGTTGGAGTGAATGTGTCGCTGTGGGTGTGGGCTTTAATGCCTTAGTCCTAGCTGCCTGGAAGTGAATCTTTTGCTAGCTTCCTTTGGAGCAAGAGGTGGAACTCTCAGCTCCTCCTGCACCATGCCTGCCTGGATGCTGCCATGCTCCTGCCTTGATGAAAATGGACTGAAGCTCTGACCCTGTAAGCCAGCCCCAACTAAATGCTGTCATTTATAAGACTTGCCATTGTCATGGTGTCTGCAGTAAAACCCTAAATTAGACTGAGAATTATATTTCTGGACTGAGCCACACTACCAACCTCTCTGATTCTCTAGCGAGAAATGGTGAGCATCCACAATAAATTCCTCCACACCTGTCGATTCGATTCGATTCGATTCGATTCGGTTCGATTCGGTTGTATATTTTATCATAGCCAGGCCTAGTCTGTTCTGTTCTTCTATTTCTATTCTTTTTTTTTTTTTTTACATACTCTATTTTCTATTATAACCTATATTTATCCTGTAATATTTATTTATTATTTATTATTTTTATTTATTTATTATTATTTATTATTTATTATAACCTATATTTATGCCTATCTTTATTTACCTTGAGTTTATACCTGGAACCCATGTAAAGGTGAAATCTCACTCTCTAGACCAGGATGGCCTTGAACTCACAGAGTACCTCCCTCTACCTCCTATATGCTGGGATTAAAGTGCTACCCAGTGCTAACCCACTTTTGTTGTATTTGCATCATACTTTATTCCTATTTTTATTTGAGTCTACTTCCATGTCATTATGCTCTATCTATTCTCTCTGGCTAAAACAGTGTTTCTACAACATTCCAGCTCCTTCCGTTTGAGATTACATTTTAATTTATTTCACTCAAAGTAACACATCCTAACAGACTGGATGCAGGTACAGACGTGAGAAACCAGCTACTTTCTATTAACCTAACCTATTTTTTTAAACAGGGTCTCATGTAGCCCAAGCTAGCCTTGTACTAAGTGTGTAGCTGACAATGACCTTGGACTTTCAACTCTCTTGCATCCACCTGATATTACATGCATATTTCATCATGCCTGGCATCTGCTTGATTTTTAATCATTTTTTTTTCTGATCCTCAAGTCAAGATTTTATAGCAGATTGAAGCTCTGCCCTTCCTTAAGATTCCCAGATTCCCTCCAGGCCCAACAGAGTCTGCGAAGAGCCGTCTGACAGCACAAACATAGGGGTGGAGAGTTCTTACTTTTCTCTTCCATTGCGACTGGAGGCAAAAGCATCGTTCAAGTGGATTCCATCGGGAGCAGGGAGCAGGTGCAGGGAGGGAATGAGACATGAGACTCAAATCACTACAACCATCACCATCACCACAGCTGCCATCTCTTCGGAGGCGAACACACACAGTTTCATCAGAGTTCCTCAGGGTCTTTTATCTGCTCGTCCACCCGTCTACCCATCCCTGTCTACCAACCCTCTGCTTCTCTCTCCATCCACGTAGCTATCATCTACCAATCCCCACCCACTCTTCTACCACCCATACTGTATACCTATCATCATGCATCAACCCATTCTTCCATCCACCTATTTATCCATCTGCCTATTCATCTATACCTGTATCTACTCATACACCCATACCCACCTCCATCCATCCATCCATCCATCCATCCATCTGTCCACCCATCCATCTGTCCATCCACTGCCCATCTATCACACTTGTCCATCACATACCCGTTCATCCCTCCATCTACCAACCCAGCCAGCCAACGTTCACTTGGGTCAGCCTGGCCTACGCTTAGGGCTTAGGAGACACCTGGGAACTGGACTCAGCTCTGTTCTAAGGACATCTGCTCGGCCGACGGGGAACCACCCCTGGTAGAGGGGTAAACAGAGCATCCCTGGGGTGTTCTTCTGGGACTTGGTGCCTGCAGCTGCCTCAGTCAGGCACTTCAGTTTACCACATCTAGAAGAGAAGCTGTGATTGTCAACCTCCCACCCATCAGAGATGATCGATGGATTCCCGGGAAGCTATGAGTTCATATTGATAGAAACATTCAAACAGATCAGTCTCTTCTTTTAAATATTTTGGGTTCATTTTATCTTTAATTATGTGTCTGGTGGTGTCAGGATATGTGCACGGGAGTAAAGGGGCTTGCCAAAGTCAGAACCAACAGATTGACCAGGGCCTGGAGATACAGGCCATGTGAGCGTCACGATCTGAATGCTAGGAACAAAAGCCAGTTCCTCTGCAAAATTGGTGTGTGCTCTTAATGACTGAGCCCTCTCCCCAGACTCCAGGTCATCTCTTAGAAAACTCAATATATATATTGAATATATGTATATGTATGTGTATATATATGTGTGTATGTGTATGTGTATATGTATATGTATATATATATATGGGATAAAGAGAATAGAAAATTCTCTATTTGATAAACACTACAGTAATCCCTTCTTAAGGCAAGATCTACAGATTTTGCTAAATTTCATTGGCCAACATGAAAAGAAAAAGAGTACAAGTGTATAGTTTCAGTATCTCCTCCAAATATGTATCAGTTACAAGAAGAGAAATAGTAACCGACCTTAGAGAGAAACCTGGTAGATACAACCTTAGCCAAGAGATCAAAGACAGCATCTGACTTAGTCAGGGTCATGTTGCTACAACGAAACACTGTAACCAAAAAGTCAATGGGGAGGAAACCGCTCATTTGGCTTGCGCCTCCTTATCGGAGCCAGCACAGGAAGTGGAACAGGGCAGGGCCCTGGAGACAGGAGCTGATGCAAAGGCCATGGAGGGGCGCTGCTTACTGGCTTGTTGCCCATGGCTTGCTCAGGCTGCTTGCTTGCTTGCTTTTTTTTATAAGATTTTTATTTATTGTATGTAAGTACACTGTAGCTGTCCTCAGACATTCCAGAAGAGAATGTCAGATCTCATTACAGATGGTTGTGAGCCACCATGTGGTTGCTGGGATTGAACTCAGGACCTTCAGAGGAGCAGTCGGTGCTCTTAACTGCTGAGCCATCTCTCCAGCCCCCTCAGCCTGCTTTCTTACAGAAACTAGGACTTTGTTGTAGAAACACTCCAGGGGTAGCACTGCCCACCATGATCACAAAGTGCGATCCTTACAGCTGGATTTCAAGGAGACATTTCCTCCACTGAGGCTCCCCCGCTTTCCAATGATTCTAGACTGTGTCATGTTGACACACAAACCAGTCAATACAGTGTCATAGGTAAGAGACAAACCATTGTCAATCACTTGACTATATTTCATGAGGGCACAGTGTGACTTCAGTATATTCTTGACCCTAATGCATAACCTCAATCTAGTCATGGGAAAAGCTCAGAGAAATTCAGTCTAGGAGACATCCTGAAACTAACTGACCAGACTCATTTAAATGTTTGAAGTTCATGAGAGACAGGAAAAGACTGGTGCTCGGAAGAAGGTAAAGAAAAAGAAGGAGGTGGAGGAAGAGGAGAAGGGGGAGGAGGGGGAGGGGGGGAGGAGGAGGAGGAGGGGGAGGGATGCCTCAGCCGGTAAAGTGACTGGCCCCAGCAAAGGCCGATGATTTGAGTTCAGATTCCTGAGACTTCCATGGTGGAAGGAGACACAACTCCTAACAGTTGTCTTCTGATCTGCACACACACATACACACACACACACACACACACACATGCACACACAAACATAAAACAAAAAATACAATTTTTAAAATAGAAGGAGAAGAAGAGGAAGGAAGAAGAGGGAGGAAGGAGAGGGAGGAGGAGGATTAGAAGACTCTTTCATCCGACCCCCAAAGCCTGTGTGTTGTGGTTCCCCCACGCACTCTGGTCTTCCTGTGTCTTAGCTGCGCCCACTCTGTTCTCATTCTATCCGCCATCTTTCTGCCACACTGACTGTTCTCAGAGCCTTGAAGGGACTCAGTGTCTCCTGGCCCAACACCTTTTCGCACATACAGTCCCGTCTGCAGGAAACAGTCTCTAGCCCTTCAGTCGCCTAGCTTCTGCTTCTTGCTGGGGTCTTTACTCAAAAGTCACTTTCCCAGAACAGTGTTACCTAAACAAAGCCCTGCTGGGGTGTGGTCAGCCGCTTATTATGGAAATGACATCAAGATAGAGCCATGCCCACCCTTTCCCTGATCTATTCCCAGCACGGAGTACAAATTAAAACTTGAAATCATTGTTGCCTTAGTGGGAGGAAGACAGTCTCACGACAAGGCTCCAGCCTTTCTGGTGTAGTCTTGCATGGTAACCGGTAGGCATCTTCCTCACTGGCACTCTGACAATCGGGTTAGTGAGTTCCAGCACCACACAAATGAGTGCTTTAAGCACTCAGAGCAGTCCAGCAGACTCTGTCACTACTGATGACTAGATGAAGACAAGAGACTGACCAACACATGCCGTGTCTCTCTCTAATATGGCAAAAAAGTCACTGCTGAGACCCAACACAGCCATCCTCCTGGGAGAGCCACCAGTGTCACTAAGTCTAGGCCCACCAACACACGATTCACTAAGCTACCAGTTCCTCTGAGGGCAAACCCTCCGACCTTGGATTAGTGTAGTTCCAGTATCTCCAAGGGGATGGTCATCAACTAGAAACTCACACGGGAGAAGACAGTAGGCTGTCTACACCAAAATCGAGGAAGCCTGTGGTAGACCTCAGAATTGCTTGCCCAGTCCAGCCTCGATGACCTCCCCACCCTAAGATACCGTGGAGTGGAAGCCTTACCCTCACGAGGCACACAGGCCTCTGCCAGGCCCAGGAAAAGGAGGACCACCAGGGACTTCTTCAGAAATGGCTCTAGTCTGCACATGGTGGGGCCTGGATAGGGAGACAGTGCTCTCCTTCCAGGATCAACGGGACTCTGGGATCCAGGATCACTGCTGGACTCTCCCGGACTCTCCAGACAGAGCCTGCTGCCCAGACGTGCCCTCCAGCCACCCGGAGGCAGCCAGCTGGCAAGGCCCACACCCACGCCACCAGCTGCTGGCCCAGCCACTGCCCCTTCCCATTGGCACCTGCGATTTTTTAAAGCATCATTCTATGGTAATTGTATGCCCACTTGCTTGTATTCTTGTCTGGTGACATCGAGTTTGACATTTTAATTGTTGGGTTTTTGTTTTTTGTTTTTTGTTTTTTTTAGTTTTTAAATCTCTTTCTCTGTGTATCTATGCATGTATGTCTGTCTCTTTGTGTGTTTGTGTGCCTGTCTCTCTTTGTGTGCCTCTGTGTCTCAGTTTCTGTCTTTCTGTCTCTTTTTCTCTGTGGGTATATTTCTGTGTGCATGTCTGTGTGTGTGCATTAGAACATGTATGTATGTATGCATGTATGTATACATGCATGTATACATGTATGTCTCTGCATGTGTCTCTCTCTCTCTGAGTCTCTATTGTGTGTCTCTGGGTTTATGTATCTCTCTGGGTCTCTGTCTCTTTCTGATTTTTTCTCTATGTGTATCTCTGTCTCTTTCTGTGTGTATCTCTCTCTGGGTCTGTGTCTCTGATTTTTTTCTCTATGTGTATCTCTGTCTCTTTCTGTGTGTATCTCTCTCTGGGTCTCTGTATCTTTCTGATTTTTTCTCTATGTGTATCTCTGTCTCTTTCTGTGTGTATCTCTCTGGGTCTCTGTCTCTTTCTGATTTTTTTTCCCTATGTGTATCTCTGTCTCTTTCTGTGTGTATCTCTCTCTAGGTCTCTGTGCTTGTTTATGTCTGTCTCTCTCTGTGTCTTTCTCTCTGTGAATGTCTCTGTCTCTCTGTTTTGCTCTCTCTGTGTGTCTCTGTGCATGTGTGTTTATTTGTGCGTGTGTATGCATGCATGTGCAAGAGAGAGCGTGAGCAGGTCCAGGCCCAGGAGCATGTCCCAGGCATTTACAGGCCGCCGTCCCGGGTCCTCGGCCTGAACTCCAGTCCTTGGCAACAGCAGCGAGCACTCTGACCTGCTGAGTCTTTTTTCCAACCCTTATGGATGTTGCTTGGTTTTTCTTACATTTTTATTTTATACCTGTGCCTGTCTTGCCTACACGTACATTTGTTCAACGTGCAAATTCATAGCCCTCAGAAGCCGGAAACGGGTGTCAGACTCCCTGGCATCAGAGTTCAGATGATTGTGAACAACCATATGGGGGCCGGAAATCAAACCCAGGTCCTCTGGAAGAGCAGCCGGTGGTCTTACCCTCTCCAGCCCATGATGGATTTTGCTCGCTGTTGTTGTTGTTGTTTTGAGACAGAATCTGATTTTGTATTCTAGAATTACAGTCATGTGCAACCGCAACAAGATCTCCTTTTTTTTCTTTTGAGGCAAACTCTCACACAGCACTGCCTAGGCTGAAATTCACTGTGTCACTGAGAATGACCGAGAGCTTCTGACCTTTCTACTTTTGCTTCTCCAAGGCTGAAGAGATAAGCATCAGCACCACACTCAGCTTATGTGGTTCTGGGGACCAAACCCGGGCAGGCGCTACGCACTCAACCAAGCTGCGCCTGGGCCCCTGCTTCTGTTTTACAAGCTCTTACTCATGCAGTTGTTTGGCAGGGTGTCGTGGGTGTGTGCACATGCATGCAAGGCACATGGACGCAGCTCAGGGGACAGCTTGGTGAGGTGGGCTTCAGGGGTCGGGCTGCGGCGTAGCAGCTGTCTGTCCTTCACCCGCCTTGCTCTCTTCTAGCGCTGTGTTTGTGTTTTCTTTTAAAACAAGTTCTTGTCTTGTAGTCCAGACTCCCCTCGAACTTAAGATTCTCCATCCTCAGGAGATCATTCTCCGAGATGATGTGTGGACACTGCCGTGCCTGGCTGGGTTGTAATAATGAGGGAGGGAATCCTCTTGATGGGAACAGACATGCTTAGGTCAGACAGACTGGGAGAGGATCTGAGCATCTTTGAAAACCACAGCAGAGCTGAGTGTGGGAGTTCACATCTGCAGTTCATCACTGGGGAGGCTGAGGCAGGAGGATCACAGGTTCCCAAGTTCCAGGCCCGCATAGTGAGAGCCCTGGGAGGAGGAGGGTGGGGGAGGGAGGGAGACAGATCTCTGTGAATTCAAGGCCAACCTGGTCTATAGAGTGAGTTCCTGGGCAGCCAGAGTTACATACTGAGAATCACTGAAACACACATGCACACAGAGAGTGAGAGAGGCAGAGACAGGGACACAGCGAGAGAGAGAGAGAGAGAGAGAGAGAGAGAGAGAGAGAGAGAAACAGAGGATCCTAGGACTCAAAAGGCTGAGAAGCTGAGGGCCACCCTTGCCTACAGTCTGCGCTACATAAAATTGTGTCAGATGCCGGGCGGTGGTGGCGCACGCCTGTAATCCCAGCACTTGGGAGGCAGAGGCAGGCAGATTTCTGAGTTCGAGGCCAGCCTGGTCTACAGAGTGAGTTCCAGGACAGCCAGGGCTACCCAGAGAAACCATGCCTCAAAAAAACAAAAAACAAAACAAACAACAACAACAAAATGTGTCAGATGAGAAGAGAAAAAGGAAAGATGGGATGAAGGGAGAGAGGAAAGACACCACAGCAGGGACACTCGTCTGTTATCCCCACCAGCCTGTGGGGTCTTCAAAGGCAAGGACGCTTTGGCCCACCGTCCCTGACACCACTACATCAGCTACTGCACTGAAGGATCACGGTAGTTACTGAAAGCTCGCCCCCCCCCCCCCAGCTTCCCAGATGTTACTCGTGGGAAAGGCAGGGCGGGCTGCCTTCCGGTTTTCTCCTGCTCCTGCCTTGGGATGGGACTGTTTGCTCCCTGTTCTGTGATAAAACAAAGATGTGAGGGAAGGCAGAGCGCAGCTTGTGGCTGTAACCTGGAGGCAGGAACTGAAGCGGAGACTGTGGGGGAACACTGCGCCCGCCCGCGGCTCGCCCAGCCGGCTTTCTCATCCACTGGAGACCCTGAGCCTGGGGCCAGCCCCGCCCACAGTGGGCGGGCCTCTCTCTCATCAATCACTGATCAAGAAAAAGCCCCATAGACTTGCCTACCGGCCAATGTGACGGAGGCATTTTTTCAACTGAGGGTCCTTCTTTCCAGGCAATCCTAGTTTGTGTCAAGGTGACGAGAAAACCAGTGAAAGACCTAAGGGCCACACAAGGAGAGAGTTCGGGAAGCCAACACGCCACGATCTTGCAGAGCCTCCCTGGGGCTCTGTCTCAGAACAGGCAGTGCTGGCAGGCGCGAGGCAGGTGTCGGTGGTGGGGAAGCCACCCTTCGGCTCTAGATTGCGCTGCCAGTGATCCCTGACGCAGTGACAGAACACTGTAGTCCCCGTCCTGGCCAGCCAACGGTCTGTGTCCTCCCTCAGATCCACGCTGGCTGGCCAGTCCTTTGTTCTCCCAGCCCCAGGCAGGCAGTCACTGTTCCTGGAATTCTAACTGACAACCCCCTCCAGCCTCTTACTCCTATTGACCTCAGACTTGGGGGCCCTTCCCCGCTCTTTCTTTAGTCCTTCCACAGATCAGTTCTTCCAGCGCTCCCTACCCGAGGTGTATGTAGCTCTAGCCATATTCTGAATGTTGGGCTAATGAAACACTCTTCAAGACAACAGGGAGTTCATGAAACTGTCTCTAAAGAGAGAAGAGGAGACAGAGAGGGAGAGACTGACAGCCAAATGAATGAGCAGGCTCGAGGCCCTGACTAACCTTTGGGCTCCACTTTATGGGTCTCAACAGAAAGAGTTGGTTACTGAGGAAATGTAGTTTTGGCAGCTCTGTGCTTCAATCGATGAATTAATTCATGTAGTCATTTTGTCCTACTGTGCGAAGGCTTTCCCATAATGAGTCTGATTTTAATCATGTAGCTGCCCAATTACACATTAGCATAAGATGGCAAAATACAGGATTCTCCCTAAAGGGTCCCTAGAGGACGTTTTTCTCCTCACACTCATGCACTCAAAACCAGTTCAGGCCAGATTGGTCCTTCCATTCTTCTCATCTGGATACAGTTGAGAATACATGTAAGTAGAAATTGTCTAAATTTGTTTTTTCTTACCAGGGCCAGGGAAACTCATTATTCAGAGCTGTGCGTACATGCGCCTGACTCGTGTGTTAGGGTTGAGGGGTTCTGAGGCTACTAGACACTTGTCTGCCCACACACACACACACACACACACACACACGTGCACAGGAGAGCCAAGAGTATATGTGCATGCGCAGGAAGTGCAAGGCCTAGGCCACCACTACAGGAGTGTGGTAACACCAACCAGATCCTCTGTCGTGATTCTCTACTCGAGACCCCCGTGGGAGCTGAACAACCCTTGCACCAGGTGGTCTAACACCACCAGAAAGCACAGATATTTACAGGACAATTCACAGCAGTAGCAAAATTATAGTTATGAAGTAGCAACAAAAATAGTTTTATGGTTGGGCTCACAACACCATGAAGAACTGAATTAAAAGATTGCAGCATTAGGAAGGTGGGGAGCCACTGGGCTAAACTGTCTCCCATGTTTCCTGCCTCAGGCAGAGGAGACAGGGACAAAGGAGAGCCAAGGGTAAGGACACACACACACACACACACACACATATGTGCACAGGAGAGCCAAGGGTGAGGACACACACACACACACACACACACACGTGTGCACAGGAGAGCCAAGGGTAAGGACACACACACACACGTGCACAGGAGAGCCAAGGGTGAAGACACACACACACACACGTGTGCACAGGAGAGCCAAGGGTAAGGACGGACACACACACACACACGTGTGCACAGGAGAGCCAAGGGTAAGGACGGACACACACACACACACACACATACACACATGCACAGGAGAGCCAAGGGTGAGGACACACACACACACACACACACGTGTGCAACAGGAGAGCCAAGGGTAAGGACGGACACACACACACATGTGCACAGGAGAGCCAAGGGTGAGGACGGACACACACACACACGTATGCACAGGAGAGCCAAGGGTGAGGACACACATGTGCAGCCGGGCAGTGGTGGTGCACGCCTGTAATCCCAGCACTCTGGGAGGCAGAGGCAGGCGAATTTCTGAGTTCGAGGCCAGCCTGGTCTCCAGAGTGAGTTCCAGGACAGCCAGGGCTACACAAAGAAACCCTGTCTCGAAAAAAAACAAAAACAAAAACAAACAAACAAACAAACAAACAAAAAAACAAATCCAAAAAAAAGGACACATGTGTGCAAAGAGGCTGTAATGAAATTCATTGCTTTGTGTGCTAGCCTAAGAAAGTTAATTTCAAATGTGTGTGTTCATATCATATACATATATATGCTCACTTTACATACATAAGTTATATATTTGTATATGTATAAATATAAATAATATGAGATATAAGAGTCCAACTCTTATAAATATGTATAAGTGTATATGCATAAATATATATTTATGCTTGTGTGTATCTGTATATACATATGTAGATATCTATATATGCACATAAGATCTTTAGAAGCAATTTAGCATTAAATTTGTCTAATATTAAAATTAGTATGAAGGGGGTTGGAGAGATGGCTCAGAGATTAAGAGCACTGACTGCTCTTCCAGAGGTCCTGAGTTCAATTCCCAGCAACCACACAGTGGCTCACAACCATCTGTAATAGTATCTGGTGCCCCCTTCTGGTGTGTTTGAAGACAGCAACATTGTATTCACATGCATAAAATAATAGTGAAAACAGAGAGCTGACTCCTGGAAAACTCTCTTCTGATCTTTGCACGGACTAGGTGACAGGTGCAGACTCATACACACAGTAAATAACCATGAAGAAAACGGTGGGATTGTAGACAGTCTAAATATTTCCTATTGTCCCTTCTGGGGGTTATCAAGGGTATTGGTGAATATGTGTTATCACCTTTATGATCAGACATAAGCAATAATCACTTTTTAAATTAACGGGCACTGAGTAAAAGCAGGCCACCCTGGAGGGCAGCAGCTGGCAAATGATGTTTTCCAGGTTCTTAGAGTTAACTTTCTGATGTTAATTTAAAACTGCAGCTGGCAGGAGCTGAGCGTGGTGCTCTGGGACGCATTAAACGTAGTGGGAGTGCCTCCCACGGGACCCTGAACACAGGCGACACTGCAGGCTCTGCTCTCCTCACTGCTGTGTCACTGTGACCAGGTTACTCATCTTGTCCTGCCTGGCACACACAAAAACAAAACACACCAAAGAGAAGAAAATAATAGCCTATGGTTTGGCAGAAAGAATTGGGAATAAATCGATTTGAACCAATTCAAGAAAGTTAAACTTGGAAAGAGCTACAAAAGTGTTACAGTGTTGCCCTGGGGACGGAAGCCCGCTTGCTTGTTTGGGCGCTTCTGTTTGCTAGAAGACAGGAGCCCAGGCTGAAGTTTAATTTTCTGTGGTCCCCTCAGCCACGGACAAGTATTATTTCCACTTCTCTCCTGTGCTCTCAGCTGACTCTTGACACTCTTGAGTGGTGTGTGTGTGTGTGTGTGTGTGTGTGTGTGCCCGCGCGTGTTTCAACTGGCTTAATATTCCTCAAGAAACATTGTAATTATAATGAAAGTAATGGATCTGCCAGATGGCTCAATGGGCGAAGACATTCGCCCCTCAAGCATCATGATCATCTGAGTTCCATCCTGGGACCCAAATGGTGGCAAGAGAGACCAACTCCAGCCTGTCTTCCGTTGCCCTCTACATATATGTGCATACAAGATGTATACACACACAAATAGATGTAAAACATATAAAAAGTTTTCCTGTTTCCAATGACAGAAACTAAGATTGTGAAGAAAGCACAGGTCTCCCTATAGATTATTCTGAATAGTTCGCTCTCATCTTGACACTGTGTTGTAGACCTTTGCGAGTGTATCATGCAGCTGGTTAACTAGCTAGCTTTCTGAAAAAAAAATCAATTATCAATATGTCATGGATAAATTCCTCAAATTAGTAACTGAAGATCTTATTGGTTAGTGAGCACTGTGTGGTGGTTGGACTGGGGAAAAGGCTCTGATATCTGGCTACCCAACAGCAGGAAGGGCCTTTGAAAGTCCCCCAAAGCAGATGCTGGAGGAGATAGAGCTTTAATCAGTGTGCAACGTATATATGCACCCAAGTATCTTATGGTGCCCAGTAAAGAGAGTATAATTATATCACTTAAAAATATGGGCTGGAAGGGCTGGAGAAATGGCTCAGTGGTTAAGAGTACTGATTGTTCTTCCAGAGGTCCTGAGTTCAATTCCCAGCAGCCACATGGTGGCTCACAACCATCAGTAATGGGATCTGACGTCCTCTTCTGGTGTGTCTGAAGACAGCGACAGTGTACTCACATATAATAAATAAATAAATAAATAAATAAATAAATCTTTTTTAAAAAGGCAGGGGATAGAGAGAGATGGTTCAGTGGTTAAGAGCAGTGGGTTCAATTCGCAACTTACAACCATTTGTGACTCTAATTGCAGAGCATCGGATAGCATCTTCTGGCTTCCAAGGGTAAGGACTACTACTACAGGTAAAACACCCACACACGTAAAGTAAAAATTAAAGACAAAAATAGGAGCTGGAGAGATGACTCAATAGTTTAGAGCATGTACTCCACTTGCAGAAGACCAAAGTTGAATTTCCAGCACCCACAGTGAGGGCTTGCAATTCCAGCTCCAGCGGATCTAATAGGTTTTTCTGCCTCCTGGGGCCACTATAATCATGTGCGCACACCCCACTGTCTCCCCCATACACAAAATAAATATTTGTTAAAACGCACAAGTCAGGCGTGGTACTGCATATCCGTAAAGCCAGAACTCAGGAAGAAAGAGCAGAAGGATTAAAATTTGAAACCAAGCCTCAGCCGTATAGGGAGGGAGCTTCGTGCTAGCCTGGGCTACATGTGAACTTGTCTCAAACACATGAATATTAAAAAATAAGGGAGGAAGCCCCCGTTGCTGGCCTGGCTTCTCTGGGCATGGGCGTGGGCGTGGGCAGGGCAAGGCAGTGGTTCCCGCAGCTGCAGCATCCGTCCAGGCAGAAGATTAGATGCCGGGAGCAAAGAACTTACATCCAGTTCTCATTATGCATCCGAAAAATGAAAAAAAAAAAAAAAGAGAGAAGAAAATTCTGTGGAAGAAAGGAATTCACTTAGCCTTTTCTGAGAAATGGAATGCGGGGTTTGGAAGCTTTAAGAAATTCTATTTTCCCCAAAACCTTGTGCTTTCTGAAAGCTAAGCTGAGAAGGCCAGTTGTTTGGCACCAGCAGTTGAAGCATTTCCAGTGTGATAAGGGGCTTCACATCCAGAAAACATGGATCCAGGGTGGACCACTTTGTTCAAAGACAAAGTCTGGGCTGGCTACTCGAAATGTTAGCGCTTTGTACACCAAAGTGAAAAGAAAGGACACTAAGCACTTCATTTCCTCCTCAAGGAGTCTCCTGAAACTCCAAGCAGACAAGTTACTGTCTGCAGCAAAGAACTTGGACCATAAATACTGCAGAGAGAAAAGCCTCCGGAAGTGTGCCTGGCCTGTCGGCACACACTGTTTTAGGTAAGGCCAATAGTCACAAACCTACCACAGACCCGCAAGCTTCAGACTTTCCCATGGAGTTCAGTGGGGAGAGCCAAAGTCCAGCTGACAGTGGCAAGACTCTGGTCTTGAACAAACACAGAAAGCAAGTTTGTTATGGCTGCTACCAAGGGCTGGAGCACCACAAGAACAGGAGACCCCTGATCCCACAAAAGTTCCAACTTAACCAACACCGAAGAGTCAAAGTGTCTCTTATGATGTATGAGAAATTATCCATGATTAGATTTCGGTATAGGATTTTCAGACCCCAGCACTTCCGAACGAAAAGCAGAGTTTGCAAGCTAAGAAAGGCCCAGTGAAGCTGAGTACGGAAGGTCGCTGGGGACCATCAGGAGATCCTTAGGGATAATAACACTGAGGGTGGCAACTGCAGCCCCGTCCCTTTCCTGGAGCCTAAAGACCCTTGTCAGAGTCAGTCATACTCTCCAGACATGGACAACAGTGCAGCGGTGACGGGGAAAAACTGTCACATGCCTGATGGCCACACTAAAGAAAGCCCTGTCTTGGACAAGGAGCATGGTTTGGCCAGCAGAATGGCAGTGCCACACACACTCGGGGCCAGTCCCCCTCCTCTCCTAAGTGCGAACGTACAGAGCAGATTCATGAAGTCCCTTTGATGGAGCATCCTCCTAGTGACAAGTTCACTCCGGAGACGGAAAGAGCACTTATGACGCTGGGTCGGGAAAGCGGGACAAGTGCTGTCAGCGACCGACGACAGAGTGAAAGTGTCAGCGTGGAGCAGACAGATCTGTGAGGAGTGTGCTTGGGCCTGGGTCTGAGGAGCCTGCTCAGAACGAGAACTTCCAGATGGAGGAGGATGGGTCTCTCAACCAGAGCATCCTTAGTTCTAAGCTGCCGGACCGCCCTTACTGTAAAAGTCCACTGGACGCTCCCTTGGTGTGCGGTGACCTCAAAGTGGAAAACCAAACTGAAGGTGGCGAGAGCGGCCACACAGCGTCTCCAGTGGGTGAGGAGCAGCTCCCAACCTGCCTTCTGGATTCCTAGATGAGGTTATGAAAAAGTATGGAAGCCTGGTCCCACTCAGTGAAAAAGATGTCCTTGGGAGATTAAAGGATGCCTTTAATGTAGACTTTTCTAATAGAAAACCATTTATCAATAGGGAAATAACAAACTACCTGGCCAGACACCAAAAGTGTAACTTCCGAATCTTCCACAATAAGCACATGCTGGATATGGATGGCCTGGCAAATTTGGATGGTCAGAACTGGCTGAATGATCAGGTTATTAATATGTATGATGAATTGATAATGGATGCAGACAAAGTCCACTTCTTCAACAGCTTTGTCCATAGGCAGCTGGTAGCCAAAGGCTATAAATGGAGGTAAGAGACGGACTAAGAAGAATGTAAGAAAGTTTCTGCTGACTGAAGCCAGACAAAAAAATAGACCTGCGTTTCTTCAGGGCTGGCAGATGGCTGTTACAAAGTGTATTCCACAACAGAAAAGTGACAGCGACTGTGGAGTCTTTGTGCTCCAGTGCCGCAAGTGCCTCGTCCTAGAGCAGCCTTTCCAGTTTTCTCAAGAAGACACGCCTCTAAGGAGCTGTGGGAGTGCGGGCTCCTGGACTGAGACTCACTCAGCAGGGGCTCCAGGAGGCTCCAGAGGATTGTTACTTGAATCTCTAGACACTTCCTGAATCCTTACGGATAGTTTAGATTGGTGGTACAGGGCCACTTGTTGTTACCTCAGATTTGTTTTTGCCCTTCATTTCTCCTGCTATCATGTCCTTTTTTTAATGTTCAATTTAATTTCATTTGTAACTTTATGAATTCCATACGGCCCTCCCATATTTAATATTTATTATCCAACTGCATACATATAGACAAAGCATGCAGTAAAGAGCATTTTTAAAAAAAGTCTAGTAGATTTGGTGCAGCTTTGAAACATAGTTAGATGTGAACTCAATACAGGTTAAGCCCAGAACCTAAAAATGCAAGCTGTTTTTGCTATAGTGTAGCTCAGAGCAGATGTTCCCTGTGGCATAAAGGGTAGCTGGGCGTGCTGTGGAGAAGCCAGTCAAGGTGCACTTCTGCCAGCAGCAGCACCTTTTGTTGCTATCCTGTATGTCACGTGAGTCTCCAGCAGGAGACGCGCTCCTTCTGAAGGTGAGATGGCGATCCCCTTAGGGATACGGTGCTGGCAAGCACAGTGCGGATTTGAGAACAGTTAATGTATGAGAGAAAAAGGCAGTGTCCTTGGGTGTCAGTTATCTTATCTTGAAAAAGGCAGGCCAGGTGGAGGGGTTATTTTGTTTTGTTTTGAGACAAAGTCTCACTATGTAGCCCAAGCTGTCCTGGAGCTCACAGCAGCTAGGCTGGCCTCAAACCAAGCTAAATCTGTCTCAGTCTCCCCAGTGCTGATAATATAGGGACATACCAACACACTCTACAGTAAGATTCCCTTTTGGTTTCAAGAATTATAATATGTAGATTAAATCTCATAAAGGCTTTTCCTGAGACATTGCATTCTCTTGGATTTTTTTTTTTTCTGGGTTTGACTTGTGAAAAAAAAAACCCTTAGCATCCATCAAATTCATAGATAAATAAATGAGAATTTGGCTTTTCATAGAAGTAATTTGCTAGTTACCACCTCTCTGTGTTGCTGCCCATGTACTCCAAGGCATTTAAGATTTACCAAAAAATGTTCCTACTTCAAAGCATATAAAATACTAGAAGACTAGAAACATCAAAAACTAGAAGACTGTGTATGTTCATTTGCAGGGGGGGAGGGGAAGGGGGGACAGGGGGGAGGGAGTCAGCACGGAGGCCCCTGGGAGAGCAGTGGCCACCGATGTTCTCTCCAGACTTCTCTGGCGGTTCAGCATCCCAAAAGGCTCTTTCGGCTTCCACAAGGACAGTCTGAATCCTGTACTCAAGAACTGTCTTGTTTATCAAACAGGTTGTGCAGTAGTCCTGTTCTGTGGATTAGGATGAAAGTGTTTGTTTGTTTGTTTTTGTTTTTGTGTTTTGTTTTTTTCGAGACAGGGTTTCTCTGTGTAGCCCTGGCTGTCCTGGAACTCACTCTGTAGACCAGACTGGCCTCGAACTCAGAAATCCACCTGCCTCTGCCTCCCCAGGGCTGGGATTAAAGGCGTGCATGGCCACCACCGCAGCCCCCGCCCCCCACCTCTGCCACCACAGGCTGGAGCTTGCATCTTTAATCTGGCCTTTTGTGATGTCTTTGAAAGGAATGTAAGATTCCTATTAAGCCAAACCAGTTTTTCCTTTTTCTCTCCCTGAATTGGAGGGAGTGTAAAGAAACTTGTATAGAAAACTACCAAATTGTCCAGGTGGTGGTGGGGGCAGGCCTGTAATCCCAGCACTCTGGGAGGCAGAGGCAGGCGGATTTCTGAGTTCCAGGACAGCCAGGGCTACACAGAGAAACCCTGTCTCGAAAAAACCAAATCCAAAAAAGAAAGAAAGAAAGAAAGAAAGAAAGAAAGAAAGAAAGAAAGAAAGAAAGAAAGAAAGAAAGAAAGAAAGAAAGAAAGAAAGAAAAGAAAGAAAAGAAAGAAAGGTGTATAGAAAACTACCAAGTACAGGACAGAGTTGGGCATGAGGTGTTTGAAAACAAAAGGCAGATAGATGGCTGAGTGACCTTACTGCCTCAGTCAGGGCTGCATCACCACCTTGGTCAGCAGCAGGTACACAGGCAGCCTCACCGCACTCTTCCCCTCAGCCAGGGGTTGCAAAAGCAGACCTGGACAAGCTGTTCGCTTGAGTGATACCTGTCGGCCAGAAAGATTTTGTTAAAAGATTATGATCATGTAAAATTGCAGTCAGTACTCAAAGCTTCTAGAAAAATATTTTTTGAAAAATAAACTAAATGCCTTTATTAAAAAAAATGAGCTATGAAAATGGGCGGTGGTGGCGCACACCTTTAAAACTAGCACTCAGGAGGCAGAGGCGGGTGGATCTGTGAGTTTGAGTTTGGCCTGGTCTACAGAGTGAGGTCCAGAAAAGCCAGTGCTACACAGAGAAATCCTGTCCCAATACTACTACTACTACTACTACTACTAATGTTGTTATTATCATGTGAATAATTATGCTGTTAAATAATATACAACAGTATATTATATAGTATATAGTAAGACATAAAACATTGTATAAGTAATTATTAATAATTATTTATTATTGTGTCTGATGTCACAGGTCTGTAATCCTAGCTACCAAGAAGACTGAGGCACGAGGATCCCAAGTTCAAGACCATCATGGGCTAGAATGAGTTCTGAGACCCTGTCCCAAAGTTAAAAAACAAAACAAAACTGAAAACAGGGCTGAGAATGTAACTGACTCAGTAGAAACATTCTTTTGAGGGGCTGGAGGCCCTAGGACCAATCTCTAGTACGGAAAATAAATAAATAGCTAGGTAGGTAGATAGACAGGCAAACAAACAAATGACCTAAGAAGCAAACAAATAAATCCAAAAAGCTGATATAGCAAAAACAAGTTGCAACGAAGAGACTATTACAGGGACTGAAGAGATGGCTCAACAGTTAAGAGCACTGGCTGCTCTTCCAGAGGACCCAGGATCAATTCCCAGCACCCACATGACAGCTCACAACTGTGAATCAAGTTCCAGGAGGTCTCACACCCTCATACAGACACACACGCAAGCAAAACACCAATGTGTTTAAAATTTTTTAAAAATCATATTAAAAAAAGAAATTTTGCCAGGCGGTAGTGGGCGCCATCTTTAATCCCAGCATTTAGGAGGTAGAAGCAGGCTGATCTCTGAGTTAGTGGCCAGCCCGGCCAGTTCCAGGACAGCCAGGACTGTTACACAGAGAACCTTATTTTGAAAAACAAACAAACAAACAAACAAACAAAAAGAGATCATCTCACATTAAGAACAACTTCATTTATTTCAGGGTTGTAATAACAAAATTCCTTGTAAGTTTTTTTTTGTTTTTGTTTTTGTTTTTTTTGGTTTTTTTTTTTTTTTTTTTTTTTTTTTTTTTTTTTGGTTTTTTCAAGACAGGGTTTCTCTGTGTAGTCCTGGCTGTCCTGGAACTCACTCTGTAGACCAGGCTGGCCTCGAACTCAGAAATCTGCCTGCCTCTGCCTCCCAGAGTGCTGGGATTACAGGCATGCGCCACCACCGCCCGGCTCCTTGTAAGATTTTTAACTCATGAAATATCAGAGGCAGGGAAACTGTGCAACCAGTAAAGCCACCACTAAGTCGGGTGACCTGAATTAGGTTCTGGATGTCACAAGGTGGAAAGAGAACGGCTTCCTCTACAAGGACACTGGTGGCACAGAACCACCTCCAAATACAAAGTAAATAAATGAGAGCATTAGGAACTGGGGGGATGGCTCAGCCTACGATGGATCTCACAAGGACAGAGTCCTTCCCAGCACGCACACTGGGCAACTCCAGCCACTTCTAACTCCCGGGGCAGTGGAGTGATTTCCTGTCCTCTTCTGGCTTCTGCAGGCATACACGCGCACACACACACACACACACACACACTCGTGTGCACACACACTAACACACACACACTCTTACTACACTCACACACACACTCACACACACATACACACACCTCACACATATACACACACACACTCACACACACACACTTATACGCATACACCCACCCACACACACATACATACACACACTCACACACACACCCACACGCACATACACACACCCCACACACACTCACACACACACACACTCACACACACACACTTATACACATACACCCACCCCCACACACACATACACACACACTCACACACAGACACACAATTTAAAATCTTTTTTTTTCCTTCAAGAGAGGGTTTCTCCAAATAGCTCTGGCTGTCCTTAAGAACTCCCTCTAGGGGGCTGGAGAGATGGCTCAGTGGTTAAGAGCACCGACTGCTCTTCCAGAGGTCCTGAGTTCAAATCCCAGCAACCATGTGGTGGCTCACAACCATCTGTAATGGGATCTGATGCCCTCTTCTGGAGTGTCTGAAGACAGTTACAGTGTACTTAGATATTAAAAAAGGGATACCCAATGCCCCTCCCACAAAGAACTCCGTCTACAGACCAGGCTGGCCCGCCTGCCTTTGCCTACTAAGTGCTAGGATTAAAGGTTTTCTTCACCATCAACTACCAGAAAATGAGACTGGGTGTTTTGTTTTGTGGATGTTTTGTTAAATAAATGTTTAAAAAAAATTGGGGAGGGGGATTGGAGAGATGGCTCAGTGGTTAAGAGCACTGGCTACTCTTCCGAAGGCTCTGAGTTCAAATCCCAGGAACCACATGGTGGCTCACAACCATCCATAGTGAGATCTGACGCCCTCTTCTGGTGCGCTGAACAGCTACACTGTACTGTATATGTAAATATAACAATAAATAAGTCTTTGGGCCAGAGAGAGCAGGGCCTGAGTGAGAAGAAAACCTGTCTGAAGGCAGCTACAGTGTACTTACATTTAATAAATAACAAATCTTTTAAAAAATGGGGGAGAAAAGGGCGGTTAAATCTAGCTTCACACTCTTCTCACAAAATTCAACCTGATTTCAATAAGATTTCGCTTTACTGGTTTACCAGCTAGAAAAGCCTTGGGCTAGGGAGTTGACTCAGCGTTTACTAGCGCTTGTAGATCTTGTGGAGAATCCAGGTTTCCAGCGCCCACATGGTGGCTAACAATTATCTATGACTGCAGATTCCGGAGATCTGATGCTCTCATCCGACCAGCACAGGCACCTGGTGCTTCCATGGTGCGCAATACACATAAAATAAATGTAAAAGCATTGAAAGGAAACGCGATCTGGTCTAGCACTATCTAGTTAAAGCAGAACCCTCCTGCCCCACAGGTCAGAACGGAGCCTTTGCTGCCACCTGCTGAACATTTTACAAAATAGCCACACGGGGTCACCAAAAAAAAAAAAAAAAAAATACAAAATAAAAAAAATAAAAACAAGATGAAACTTAAAGCTGGATGTCTTAGGTCAAATCTCAAATCCCAGAGCTCCCGAGGCTAAGCCAGGAAGATGGTGGCAAGTTCAAGACTAGCCTGGGAAACAAGATGAGATTCTGCTCAAAAAAAATTTTTTTTTAAGCCGGGCAGTAGTGGTGCACGCCTTTAATCCCCGCACTTGGGAGGCAGAGGCAGGCGGTGGATTTCTGAGTTCGAGGCCAGCCTGGTCTACAGAGTGAGTTCCAGAACAGCCAGGGCTACACAGAGAAACCCTGTCTCCCGGAGTGGGGGTGGGGGTGGGGTGGGGGCTGGGGTGGGGGTGGGGGGTGGCGGCTCGAGCCTGTGATCCCAAGACAGAGGCAGAAGGGGCTGGAAGATGCTGGGGTGGTGAGGAGCAGCGACTGCTCTTCCGAGGACCCAGGTTCAATCCTCGGCACCCATATGGGTAACTCCCCTTCCAGATGATCTGCACAAATCACACAGAAATATGTAGCCAAAACACCAATGCACATAAAATAGAAATAGTTAAAAAAAAAAAAAAAAAAAAAAAAAAAAAGACAGAGGCAGGAAGCTAGCTCGTGACCAGCCTGGGCTAAATAGTCCCAGGACCAGGCAATGATGCACATCAAGATCTTTAATCTTACAAAAAGAAAGAGGGGCTGGAGAGATGGCTCAGCGGTAAAGAGCACCGACTGCTCTTCCAGAGGTCCTGAGTTCAATTCCCAACAACCACATGGTGGCTCACAACCACCTGTAATGGGGTCTGGTGCTCTCTTCTGGTGTGTCTGAATAGAATAATGGTGTACTCTAATATGGTTTACTTGTATGCATAAAATAAAAACATTTTTAAAAAAAGAAAGGATATTGATCGATCGTGCGATCGTGCTTAGCTAGAACACAGAAAACCTGAGTTCAGTCTCCAGCACCACAAAAAACTGGGTATAGGGCTTCACACCTGCAGTGTCCTCCCCCCACCCCCCAATTTGGGAGATGGGAAGCAGGAGCATCCTGAGCTAAAAGACTGTGCCCATGTCCCTAAATTAACTTTATAGGCCATCGACCTGCACCAAGCATGACAACCTGAATTCAATCCCAGGGACCCACAACGAGCAGGAAGAAAACCAACTCTCACAAATTTCCCTCCGACCTGCTGGTACACACCGTGCCACACAGACCCATACAAAGGCGTAGAGAGAGGTGTTTGCCTAATTGGCTCTTGATTGTGTCAATTAAAAAAAGGTGGAAGCCAATTGCTGGAAGAAGGAGGAAAGGTGGGACTTTCAGGTCCCAGGGAATTTAAGAAGGACTGGAAAGGAGTGGGACTGGCGAGCAAGTGGGCGGAAGAGAGCAGGCAGTGCGGGCGGTTATTGGCCGCTTGGCAAAGCTGGCTGCGAGGGTGAAGGTGAGGGTGAAGGTGAGGGCGGGGGCGGGGCGGGGGCGGGGGCGGGGGCGGGGGCAGGGTGAGGGTAAGGGAAGCGCGGGGCAGCCAGCAGCTCCTGGATCCCCCCCCCCCCCAGTTGCGGGATAATCGTGACAGAGTTGGAGCTAGGGAAAAGGGAGAGGTCACAGCACGGGCTGCAGCACTTGGGCAAGAAAATAGGTTTGTTTCGTTTTGGTTTGTTTTTTAAGACTTTTATCTATTGTGTGTATGAGTACACTTTCACTCTCTTCAGACACACCAGAACTCAGGACCTCTAGAAAGAAGTCAGTGCTCTTGACCACTGAGACAGAGCATGCTTTAAAATTACAGGCAACGCATACACACAGAAAATGCGTCCTGATACCTTTCATGCCAGCGCTCCAGAGGCAGACAGGAGGATCTCTGATCTAGACACCAGACTGGTCTACATAATGAGTGTCAGGATGGCCAGGCTACATAGAGAGACCCCGTCTCAGCTGGGCGGTGGTGGCGCACGCCTTTAATCCCAGTTCTTGGGAGGCAGAGGCAGGCGGATTTCTGAGTTCGAGGCCAGTCTGGTCTACAGAGTGAGTTCCAGAACAGCCAGGGCTACACAGAGAAACCCTGTCTCAGAAAGAGAAAGAGAAAGACAAAGAGACAGAGAACGAGAGAGAGAGAGAGAGAGAGAGAGAGAGAGAGAGAGAGAGAGACCCTGTCTCAAAGTAAATAAGTAAGTTAATGAATAGATGGGTAACTTAAATGAAAATTTAAAACATTTAACTTGTCTGTATGTTCTAACCCTATCTCAAACAAATGAAAACCCACGGGGCGCGGTGAAACTGTCCACCAGGGAGCACTATACAATGACCATGAAGGGATGACGCTCATGGAGTAGAGGCAACCCAGCCTCCTTTCCCCGGGAAAAGACTTCAATCTCAGGCTTTGGCGTGGGGTGGGGGTGGGGCACTGGATCCAGAATTACGCAGACGCCTTTCTCTTTCTCAAGGGGGTCTTCATGTTTCGCCGCCAAGTCCGCTACTGTCGGAAAGCAGCGTTACACTTCCCACAGATGTAGAGTCGCAATGGATGTGGAAATGGACAGTGAGGTTGTCCTTGTAGCGGAAGCGTCTCCCACAATCCTTACACACATCCTTCTCCTTCGTGTGGACCTGACCGTGGCCCTGCAGGGTGGACCCGTGGGCAGACTCCATCCCGCAGACTGCACACGTGTAAGGCTTCTCCCCGGAGTGGACGCACTGGTGGTCTCTCTGGTCGGAGAACTGTAGAAAGGCGTGCTTGCACAAGTTGCTCTTGCAGGGTCTCTCTCCTGTGTGACCCTTGGTGGAGGTCAAAGGGAGACCCGTAATGAAACCTCTTCTTGCATTTGGTGCACTGAAACTGAGCCTGGCCAGCAGGGCTGTTAACCTGCTCTACAGGCTGCGGGGCAGCAGGCTGCGGGCTAGCAGCCCCTGCATTAGCAGCCTCTAGCCCATATTCCGTATCGCCCATTTTAGGAGGTCACTCCTTGGGAAGCGGGTAAGTTAAAACCACAAAGACTCCAAGGATCCCTATTCAAGGCGTAATCTCTTTCCAGAATATGGGTGAAAGATGGCACAGCATCCCCAACAGTGTCTTCTTGGGGCAGCGCGGCGCCCTTCACTCTGAGAGAATCAGAGGGAAGAGATTCCTCATACAACATTTAAAATATGAAATGCTGTCTCAAAGAAAAAGTATTACATTATTTGATTATGGAAGGATGTGCTAGCCTAAGAATGTGGAGGTCAGATGACAATTTTTGGGTCCTTCTTTCCTGCCCACCTTACCTACTGAGACACGCGGTGCTATTCTGCTTGCCAGTCTGACCCGCCAGAGAAGAAGCAGCTGAGGTGAGCCGGCGCACAGTACGCTGACCGCCATTGCTGGCTCTGGGCTCGCCCAGCTTTCGGGTCGCCCTGCTGTCGGCTCGCCCAGCTGTCGGCTCGCCCAGCTGTCAGGAGGAGCTTTGTGGGACTCCAGGAGTGTCATGCTTCCCTGTGGATGCCTACAGGGGCCTCAGGAGCAACCGGCTTGAAACCGTCCCACAATCCCTTGCCAGTGGGTCTGTCCGGGCACAGCTCGCAGAGGTAAGATGCTCTTAGTCCCCTGGCTTCTATTATCTGGCTCTGGGTTTGCCGTGCTGGCCTGCAGGGCAGGGCAGGGGTCACCAGGAACAACCAGCTTGGAACACACAACCACCACCAATCCCTTGCCAGTCAGGTCTACCTGGGACACATTTGGCAGAGGTGATTCAGACACACACACATACATACACACACACACACACACACACCATAACCCACCATATAAACAAACTGGTGTGTCTGAAGACAGCTATAGTGTACTCATATACATAAAATAAATAAACAAATCTTTAAAAAAGGGCTGGAGAGGTGACTCAGTGGTTAAGAGCACTGACTGCTTTTTTCAGAGGTCCTGAGGTCAATTCCCAGCAACCACATGGTGACTCATAAACATCTGGAACGGGATCTAACGCCCTCTTCTGGTGTGTCTGAGGAGAGCAATGGTGTACTCTATACATAAAATAAATAAATCTGAGAGAGAGAGAGACTGAGAGAGACTGAGAGAGAAAGACTGAGAGAGAGAGACTGAGAGAGAGAGATTGAGAGAGACAGAGAGAGAGAGAGAGAGAGGCGGTACAGAGCTAAACAGAATTCTCATAAGAATCTCTAATGGCCTAGAAACACCTAAAGAAACGTTCAACATCGTTGGTCATCGAGGAAACAACCCTGAGAGTCCACCTTGCATCCATTAGAATGGCTAAGATCAAAACCTCCAGCAGGAGCACTGGCGAGGATGTGGAGCAAGGGGAATCGCCCTCCATTGCTGGTGAGACTGCAAACCAGTGCAAACACTTTGGAAATCAGTTTGTAAATTTGGGAGTAGATCTACCTCAAGACCCAGCTATTCCATGCCTGGGCGAAAAAAGATGTTCCACCGTACCACAAGAACAGTGCCATGTTCGTGGCAGCTTTATTTACAATAGCCAGAAACGGGAAGCAATCCAGATGTCCCTGAACTGAAGACTGGGTAGAGAAAATGTGGTTCCTTTACACAGTGCAATACCATTCAGCTATTAAAAACAAACAAGGACATCAATACCTTTTCAGGCAGATGGATGGAGCTAGAAAATATCATCCTGACTGAGGTAACCCAGACCCAAGCACATGCATGTTCTGCACTCACTGAGAAGTGGCTCTTAGCCATGAAGTGCAGGATTCCCAGGCTGCAATCCACAGACTTAAAGAAGCTACGTAACAAGGAGGGCCTGAGGGAGGATGCTTGCGTGCATCTCACCCAGAAGGCGGAAAAATACTTCAGAGGTGGGTGGACAGAGGTTACTAGATGGGGAGGGCACAAGGAGGGGAAGGGAGTGGGAATCAGGCGTAGAGAGAACTGAGGAGAGAGGGCCAGGAGAGTGACCAGAAATCAGCAGGGGAAGGAGGAATCCCTAGGACACGCCAGAGGCCTGAGAGAGGGCAGGCTCTGGAGAGCCTGTGGGTGTGGCTCCAGCTGAGACTCCTAGCAGAGGAGGACAGGGATCCTGAAGTGGCCTCCTCCTGTAGCCAGGCAGGACTCCCAGTGGAGGGAGGAGGACTCCAACCCCCCCACACACACACACAGACACAATCTTCAACCCAAAATCTGTCCTACCGACAAGGAGTGCAGGAACAAAAATGGAACAGAGACGAAGGGAACAGGCAGCCCATGACTGGCCCAACTGGAGACCCAGCCCATGGGCAAGAACCACGCCCTGACACCATTAACTGCCTGAGAGGCTCTACTCAGGGGCTGACTGAAACAGATGCAGAGACCCAGTCAAACACTAGGGGGAGCTGGGGGAGTCTTGTAGAAGATTCGGGGAAGGATTGAGGAACCCAAAAGGGGTAGGGACCCCAAGATCAACAGAGTCGACTAAACTGGACCCTTGGGGGCTCCCAGAGACTGAACCACCAACCAAAGAACACACAAGGGCTGGACCTGGACCCCCACACTTGTGGATCCTGTTCCCCTAACTGGCTGTCTCGTCTGGCCTCAGTGGGAGAGAATTTACTTGAAGTACCAGGATAGGTTGGTACCCAGCCCGGACCTCCCGCTTCTCAGAGATGATGGGGATGGGTAAAGGGTTGTGTGAGGGGGAACTGGGAGGAGAGGAAAGGGCTGTAATTTGGGATGTAAAGTGAACAAATAAGTTAATGGAAAAATATTGTATGCAAAATAATAAAAAGACCATTCCAACTGTAGCAGACCTGTCCAAACTCAACTCTGGTGTTGCCTAGGAACATGCCACCAACTTCTCAAGAGTGTTGGACAAGGGTAATTAATAAGTACCCGGTAAGTTCCACCTTGCACTCACCAGGATCCAGTATCGGATGAACGTCCTGACCAAAAAACAGAGACGCCTCTGCCTCTTCCCAGTCAGGAACTCAGTCACTTCCCAGGCTCTCCTCAGGTCTCAGGTAGCCTGGCTGTCTCCACTCAGGAATTATTCCCAGCAAAATGTCCTCTTCCTCAACAGAGGACGATTAAGAACAGTTATTGGTGTGTTTTTGTTCAGTGGAGAGATGGAGCACTGAAATCTGTCTGAATCTGGGGCACTACACTAACTCCTTTCCAGAGTTGTGGGGATATTCATACTTCTAGAGTCCACCTCTTCATCCCACATAAACGAATATTCTCTTATTTGTACATCTGTAGAAGTCATGTCTGGGTTCTTCCTTCCAGCCCCTTGTCCCCAAAAGTAAATGTACCTTGGCCATATAGCTAAGTGATTCTTTGACCAAATAATAACTTGAATTATTTCATTTATTTTCCTCTACATTTGGCCATGTGGCTGGCTACCTGTGCTTGGTACCACGCCTCTCTCGCACCTTCCTTCCTGGGAAGCTCTCCCACCCCCAGACTCCTTCTGCTTCCTGGGTGTCCTGCCTTCAATTCTACCCTTTCCAATAGCCCACAGGGTTTGTTGATTGACAGGTGATACATCCATACAATACAGTCTCTACATACATCTGTCATTAATGTGTAACTACCATACCTCTAATCTCAAACTGGTTGTTACTTTACTTTTCTAAAAACATTCTTCCCTGCCCTTGACTCTATAAGCAAAATGCCTTTCAACCTTGGCGATACTAAGATTTAGGGCATTAGCCATTAGGGACTGGAGACGATATGGCTCAGAGATTAAGATCACTGACTGCTCCTGAGAATGATCTGGGTTTGCACCCACAAAAGAAGGCTCAGAGACACCTGTAACTCCAGTTCTAAGGGGTCTAACACCCTCTACTCACCCCTGAAGGCACCAGGCACACACATGATGTGCAGATACACATGTAAGAAAAATACCCCCACATATAATAGGACAATATAATTGAATGGTTTTGACGGGGGGGGGGGGGAGGGAAGGTCTCCTTTGATTCACATTGTGGACTTTGAAATGACAGTGATAGGCACCGTTAGTAAAATCTCTTAGCCAGTGGTAGTGTCCCACGCCTTTAATCCTAGCAGTCAGGAGGCAGAAGCAAGCAGCTCTCCAGTTAGAGGCCAACCTAGTCTACAGAGCAAGTTCCAGGACAGCCGGCGCTACAGAGAAACCCTGTTTTGAAAAACAAAGCAGAAAGATTCTAAGAGGCAGACGTGGGGTGGAGATGGGGGTAGGGAGGGGAGGGTGAAAGGTCCGGGATAGGGGGTGGAGGCGTTGGTGACAGGAATAAAGCCAAGTCTTCTGGACAGGGCTGGACAGCCGAACTCACGAACTTAGCAGTGACGGTGACCTTTACAACACTCAGCCAATCACATTCCAGCAAGGAGTGGGCGGGGCGCGGGAGTCCCCGCCCCTGGAGGCGGAGCTCGACGGCTTCGCGGGCCTGGGAGTTGGGTTTTTGTGATCCCTGATCTACCTCACACCGGGCTGTGTGGGAAGCACAAACTAGATTCAGGGGAGGGAGGTTAGTTTTCAGAGAGGGGCAGGAAGCTGCGGGGCGAGGTGACGGCACGGATCTGGAGAGGTTAAGCGGGAGCATGGAGAGTGCAAAAGTGAGCTTTCCTCGTGGCTTCAGCCCTGAAAGACTGCTGGAGGAGGAACCGCCCTCCTTCCATTCCCCGCGGCTTCATTCCTCACAGCCAACCCTCTGCCTAGATGGCTAGCCTGAGCTATCTCACGGACCGCTAATTTCTTAGAACAGATAGCTCCTGGATCTCAACACACTGCTGTAGGACGAGCAACTTCTGGCCACTGTGTGTGCTTCCGCGCTCTCCCTGCGTTTGCTATTTTCTCTCTCTCCCTTTGCCCTGGGCAGCAGCCAATTTCAAGAGGGAGTTGGGATGGGGTGGGGTGGGGTGGGGCGGGGTGTGACTCCTGGCACTGCCGTTTGTCCTTCCTCTCTGCCAAAGGGCCTCCTTTCCCTCCTGCATCCCACGGACCACCGAGCACTCGAGTCTCTCCGTCTTCACGGCACTTCCCCTCCACCCCACGAGCCTCACTTGCACCTTTTGGACGCAGCCCCTGTTCCTTCTTGTTCGAGTGAAGGAATGGCGTGGATGAGAGGCTGCCGCTTCCGTTGTGTGACCTCAGATCTGGGGGAGCAGGAGGAAGACGACTCTCAAGAAGGATAAAATGACGAGAACGTGTAAATGGCTTTCCTGGGACCGAGAAGGGAGGATGGGAGGTGATGCCGTCAGGCCAAAGGACAGAGGGCTATGGGATGGACACCTAGAGCAGGTGTGGTTACCTAGAGACCACAGGGAGGGGAACAGCCAAGAGGAAGGAGGCCCAAAGACACCCCCATTAGTCATTCTCTCTCGTCCAGAATATTTTTTTCATTTTGTTTATGTGAATACGTGTCTGTACACGTATGTGTCGGGACTATGCAGGTGCCTGCAGAAGCCAGAACGGGGTGCCAGATCCCCTGGAACCAGAGTCACAGGGAAGTGGCGCGCCACCAGACAGGGGTGCCGGGGAACTGAATTAGGGTGCCCTGCAAGGGCAGCAGGCAATCTTAGGCCTCGAGCCAGTTCTCCAGTCGCCTCATTTCCACATTTCTTCCCAATATCCTCTACTCTTCCACACCCTCTCACATGTCTCTTCATCTCAAAGAATGTCCCAGGTCTGGGAGCTGCTGTTTCTCTCTGTCACCAGGAGGGGGAGCCAAACTCAGGCCATGGCTGTACCACTGTCGTGTGCCGAGAGCAGGCCCCTGGGGTGACGCTGCCTAACTGAATTTCATCTCACAGTCCCTCTGTCTCTGTTCTTTAAGTTGCACATGATTTACTACTGATAAAGTCAACTCGAGCTTCGCCTCTGCTTCTAAAAGGAAGTGTTTATATTATTACTTCTACCTCCCCTCCCTCGAAAGCCCCTACCCCAGCCCACCCGTACACCCTTTCCTGAGCTCATGGGTATTCCAAACGAGACATAGAAATGTGAAGACGTAAAGCTAATGTCCACAAATGAGGGGAAACGTGCGATGTTTGCCTTTCTCGGTCTGGATTGCCTCACTGGCAATGATTTGATTCCAGCTCCATCCATTGACCTGTGAATTTCACAGCTTTGTGTCTCTAACAGTTGACTAGCCATTGTGTACATGTATATTTTCGTTGTTTGATGGACATCATTGGTTAATGGACATTGTCCTAGGGTTTTACTTCTGTGAACAGACACCAAGACCAAGGCAGCTCTTATAAGGACAACGTTTAATTGGGGCTGGCTTACAGGTTCAGAGGTTCTGTCCACCGAGGCGGGAGCAGGGCAGCACCCAGGCAGGCATGGTGCAGGAGGAGCTGAGAGTTCTACATCTTCATCTGGAGACTGCCAGGATAAGGTGTGCCCACAGTGACACGCCTACTCTAACAAGGTTACACTTCCTAACAGTGCCACTCCCTGGGCCAAGCATATACAAACCATCACAGACACCTTCTGGCTATAAACAGAGCAACAATGACCACGGGCAGCAAGCGTCTATAGTCTATAGTTAAGGCGGTATAGTCTTCTGGGTGTGTGCCCACGAGTGTGCAGCTATTTTCGGATCTTGCTGGCTACTTCCACAGTGGTCGCACTAGTCCGTATTTCCACCACAATGAGTGTGTGCTCATTATTAAACACAAACACCAGCACTTGGCATCTGTTCTCTGTGTAGCCCTGGCTGTCCTGGAACTTACTCTGTAGACCAGGCTGGCCTCGAACTCAGAAATCCACCCACCTTTGCCTCCTGAGTGCTGGGATTGAAGGTGTCTGTCACCAACGCCTTCCCCTCCCCCGCCCTTTAAATCACAACCATTACAACTAGGCTAAAATAACCTCAAAGTCACTTTAACTTGCATTTTCACTGTTGGGCAAAGATGCTGAACATTTTAAAGATGTCTCTCGGCCACTGTGTTTAACCTTTGGAGAACTCTGTGTCTGGCCTCACTTTTTAAACTGGCTTGTTTTCACAATGCTTGCTCTTTAGCTCCTTACATATTCCGGGGACTTAGTGCCTAGAGCTATCAGTGCTCGGTTCAGAGAGTCCTTTCCTGGGCCAGTGAGCTCAGGCCGGTTCCCCATCTTCTCTCTTATCAGATTCAAGGTATCTGGTCCTACGTTGATGTCCCAGCCCTTCTGGAGGTGAGTTTTATGCTGGGTGTTGGATATGGGTCTATGTTCGTTCTATTTGTGGTTGTCCAGTGTGACCAGCACCACCTGTTGAAGATGCTGTCTTCCCCCCAGTATGTATCGCTGGCCTTTACGGGTTCTCAGTTCTATGTCAGCAGCAGGGAGTCTGTGTTTGTGCCAATGCGACGTTACAGATACTGATGAACTGAACTTGGCTGCTGCGTTACCCATGGGTTTGTCTCAGACAAGTACAGCGTTTTCACTGTGTACTTCAGGTTATTGTCAAATGACCTTCCCATTCCTCCATGCCCCTCCCAGTAACTCGAAAGCCTGCAGCTGACAATGCGACTTCTCCAGTCTGTCCCCACTGCACAAGACTGACATCTGAACACCAAGTGCTGCCATGCAAAGTACGGCATGGGCGTGGACCCCGAGCTACACCTACACTTTGCACCGATGTCCTGGTGTGGTTTTCAGAACTAGGGTTCGTTAGCCACGTTAGGATGGGCACTGAGCCTGGCTGCTTTGTCAGAGGTGGCTGGTGTTATGTGCATCTACACCTTTACGAGGCTCTGAAACAGAGTAGCTGTAAAATTTTGGAAAAGCCAACTAGATACGTTTCCCAGTCATCTGCCGTAAGAACGGGAAGCCAAAGGCGGCGGCAGCGGCAAGAGTACCAGGCTGGGTGGGTGTGCCACAGTCAAGACTACTGAAGGTGCAAAGGAAGAGCCAACCTGCTTATCCAGTCCCCTGAAATGCCTGTGAAAATTCTCTTTGCAGAAAGGCCTGTCTACCTGCTCTTTCCTACCCGAGAAGTGAGATGACGCCTTCTCCTTCCTTCTGGAAACAGTCCTTACCACCAGAGGGCGCCACTGCTTCAAAGAAATGCACACTCGCATGAAGACAGCGTCATGTAATGCGAACTGTATTTCCTAGTGAACCTCCCATTTCTGCCAGAGCCTCGCCCCACCCACTCTGTCACTTATTCACACACTTACTATTCTCCCCTAAAAGTATAGCTGTACCCAGCTTCCACCACTACTCTGTTTATATATTCCAGGACGGTGTCATGTATGCATTAAGAACAACGACTGACCCGGTATGGTGGCCCACACCTTTAATCCCAGCACTCAGGAGGCAGAGGTAGGCAAGCAGATCTCTATGGGACTGGGGACAGCCTGATCTATATAGGACTACGTGACATCCCTGTCTCAAAAAACAAAACAAAACAAAACAAAACAAAAAAACAAAAACAAAAACCCAAAGAAACAAAAACAAAACAACAACAACAACAACAACAAAAAAACCCCACAAAACCAGAAAACTTGGGCATGTTGACACATACCTTTTAAGATCCCAGGTGACATAGTGCACATGACCCTCACACTGGGAAGATGGAGACCGGAGAATCAGAAATCCGTGGTCGCCTTCAGTTACACAATGAGATCAAGGTCAGCTTAGACTGACTCAGCAAGTTCCCATCTTGAGACAAAAAACCGAGCGAGCACTGGCGCCCCCCCCCCCCCGTGACGCCATCACGCAGAGGTCCGGTAAGGAAGCCAAGCCGAGGGGCTCTATGCGGGTCCCCAGAGAACCCGGCAGGGCCAGGCCACGGGCGCTCCCGGCCACAGAGCCTGCTCCAGCAGACCGAGACACTATGCTTCCTGAAGAGAACTTTAGGTCTAGACTCCGAGACTGTCGCTGTGAAGAAGTGATGTCAAGGGGCAGCCCTTGCCCTCCCAAGTCCAGATCGGAGCCTTCTCAGCAAATGTGCTTCCCAGACCTGCTGGCTGGCACTTGATTATTTAGGAGTGGCCTGGAGTCACCTAACTTAATGACTCGGCAATGGTTGTGGGCACCATGACTTACGAAACTGGAACTATTTGCTAAGAAAAGGAGGGATGGGGTGGTCCCCCTTCCTGAAGCTATATACAGCTAGGACAACCAGGATGGGAGTGCATACCACGTGGTGCCGGTCTTTCTCCCTGCAGTGTGAGGTGGAGCCCAGCCCCCACCACAGCGGAGGGTCACGGACGGACTCCAGTACGCACTGAGTCAGTCACTTTATTACTCTCTCAGATGCTGGTGACCTGCCGTCTGGGACAAGCTCTCGGTACCTCTCCCCACCTCGTTCCTTTGGGCCATGGAGAGAACCAGATCCGGGTCTGGGCCTCCTCTCTCCGTTGGCCCCAACTCTCTTCTGGGGTTCGAAGTCAAGATCACCTTCCTTGGGAGGGGTGGGGGCTCTGCTCCTCCCCTGAGCCCCTTTTCCCATGTGAAGGATGTCCTGGGACAAGTCTCTTCTCCATGAAAAAGAGGACGGAATGAGGGAGGGAGAGAAGGGTATTTCACAGGGGCGGGTGCAAGCTGAGAATTCCAGAGGGGAGGAAGGAGCGGATACGGGGCTAGAAAGGGAAGCAGTTGGGAGGACTCTAAGGGGATGACGCCCTGCAGCAGGTGATTAGAACCGCAGCTACCCCAGAGCCCAGGGCGGAAAGGCACCGCCACCCTCTGGCCCCGGTGCAGAAGTCCCTTGCGCTACGGCAGCCGCCCGGCCATGGATGCGCTGGTGGCGGAGCACATGCTCACGCCTCCCAAAGCCCTTGCCACACTCCCAGCAGGCGAAAGGCCGCGCGCCAGAGTGCGTCTTGCGGTGGCGCACCAGGTGCTCCCGCCAGTAGAAGGTCTTGCCACACTCGCAGCACGCATGCGGCTTCTCGCGCGCAGGCAGGGGGCGCAGCGCGGGCCCCGGGCTGCCAGGGTGCGTGCCGCGGTGGCGCCGCAGGTGCTCCTTGCGCCGGAAAGCCTTGCCGCACTCCGGGCACGCGTGCGGCTTCTCGGCTGAGTGGCTCTGCCGGTGGCGCAGCAGATGCGCTGGCTTCAGGGGAGACTTGCCACATTCTGGGCACGACACGGTGCCTGGGGCCACCAGGAAGGCAGGGAGGACGGGTACCAGCGGAGCTGGCGGAGGGCTGCCCGGCTCCTGCTTGTACGGGCGCGTGGCCTCGCCGTTCCCCGTGGCAGGCACCTCTGTCCCGGAGGCGGCATCGGTTCCTGCGGGAGAAGGTACACTGTAGTCAGGGCCAGGCTGAGCTGACGGGCAGTAGTTTGGGGCAGGGAGCTGACCTGGAGGGCAGGTTTCCCACCTCTGCGCCTCTAAGCAAGGAGCTTCACAAAGCCTAACGCCAATGCGTAGCTAGCTGGACACGGGGCAGGGAATAATGAGACAAAAAAGTGGGAGTCCGTATAGGGGCTGGGTACCAGGGATGGACAGACGGACACATGGGTGAGGGCGCATACTGACAGAGAGCAACAGTGACGGAGGGAAGAACCAGGTGGCAGGGACTGAGGGACATTACAGAGGGACACAATGGGTGGGCCAACTGCACTGTAAGGCTGAGGTGTCCGAGTAGAACGAACTAACGGACTGAGGCAGGGAGACAGGGACAGGCGAACCACAGGACCCCTGTCTAGGTTTCCCATCTGCTCTGGGAATGCCAACGGCCTTGGGTCAGGTAGTTCTACAGCATGAACCTGGCATCCTTTGTTGTCTGAAATGCCCACTTGTCTCCTGTGGCTGCCCTATTCTTACCCTCAGTGGCTATGTGGTTTCTTTCTGGATGTCTGGCAACTGCCCCTCACCCTAAGGTGATGTAACAGACTCCATGCCCAGCTGAGGGCTTGGTACAGACCACAGACCACCACCATAGCTCCTGGGGTAGGAAGAGCCAATTGGGGTGCAGAGGCCCCGAGGCAGACTGCCTGGGCCCAATCCTGATTTAGCAGCATGCACCCTTGTGTGAGTCCCGCTAGAACCCTGCACCCAAGTGCACTACAGCCAGACGGGCACAGCTGTATGCCTCAAGCCTCAGCACTTGGCAGGCTGAGGCAGGAGACTGAATCAGCACGACCTTAGCTCCAAAGATCACATCGCTCTGGGTATGCGATGGAGTTTCCACGGGCTGGCACGGAAGCATCGGGCAGGCAGTAAGCACGTGAGCCCACCTCTCATGGGCTGGCTCCCCGAGGGCAGGGGCATGTGTGAGCCGTCCCTGTACAATTAATTCACTGGGTTAAGACTGCCAGGCCAGGCTGGGTGGTGGTGGCGCACGCCTGTGATCCCAGCACTTGGGAGGCAGAGGCAGGCGGATCTCTGAGTTCGAGGCCAGCCTGGTCTACAGAGTGAGTTCCTGGACAGCCAGGGCTACACAGAGAAACCCTGTCTTGAAAAAGCCAAAAAAAAAAAAAAAAAAAAAAAAAAAAAAAAAAAAAGAGACCGGGAGGCTGCTAGTCCCTGACAGCCTGGGAGACAAGGGCTTCTTTCTTCATCAAGATCGACGTGGAGAAAGGGCCGGCTGCTCACCTAAGGGAATTACCCCACTTTCTTCCTTTCCAACACTGAGCCCCGGGCCTTCTGTCAGATCCCGAGGTGCCCTCATTGCTGATGAGCGCTCTGGGGAGGCTGCCGGGCCCTGAAATGAGACAGCATATCCTGAGTGAGACACCATCATAGCCCGCATTGCCTTCCTCCCTCCACACACTTCCAACATCCTGTGGCCTGTTTTGTTGTTTTGTTTTTTTCACACCATTGCAAGCATTTCTCTGCGTAGCCCTGGCTGTCCCGGAGCTCTGTAGTCCAGGCTGGCCTCGAACTCGGAGATCTGCCACCCTGTGCCTCCCGCGTGCTGGGAGAGGAGGTGATCGACACCCCGGCCTGTTGTGTTCATTTCTGTGGCTGGGGGTTGGCATACATGTGAGGGGCATCGATCCTCTGGAGCTGAACAGGAAGCTGTGAGCTGCTAATGTGGGTGGTTAGAGACCAAACTGCAGTCCTCTGCAGGGACAGCAAGAGCTGTTGCTTCTGTCTGTTTGTTTATTTTCTTCTATTTGTTTGCTTATTGTATGTGAGTACTCTGGCTTTCAGAGTTCGGATTTGCCTATTATTATTATTAATTATTATTTAATGTATGTAGCTGACTTCGGACACACCAGCAGAGGGCATCAGACCCCATCACAGATGGTTGTGAGTCACCATGTGGGGATTTGAACTCAGGACCTCTGGAACAGCAGGCAGCGCTCTTAACCACTGAGCCATCTCTCCAGCCCAGATGTGGTGCTTCTTTATGAGACTGCATTGCCATCTGGATTTCACTCTGCAAACGTCCTTTCCCTCGAGGTTTCAGACGTGCTTCCGGCTTCAGCAGCTGTGGTCTGCTCACTCGCCACACTGCTGCCCTCCTTTGCCTCTGGTGCCTGTAGCTGCTGTTTCTCCTTTCGCTCCCGGGCCGCTCGCTACAGAGGTCTGTGGCGCCTCGGATGCTTTTCGCGGCTGAGAGCTCTGAGGACCAGCTGCCATGGGTTTTACTTCTTTCTTCTTTCTTCTTCTTCTTCTTCTTCTTCTTTTTTTTTAAACCAATTTTTCCTCTGCTCACACATCATACCCTCAGTATTTTGTGCCAAGTTTCCATGTTCCCAGCTGCCTCTGGGGCTCTAAGACTTCCCTCAATTCCGAGACAAACTGGTTTGGCATTTCCTGTGCTAACAACCACAAGCACAGGCCAGGGCTGACTCTTCACGGCACCCCAGGCCGGCCACCGGCATGTCCTGAGGTTTCGTGGGCTGGCAGACATTCTGCTCCCGGGTCTCACACAGTCCCGCGGCTGCTGGTGTACGCGGACCAGAGGCTGGATGTCTATAGGCAGGTCGATCTCTCCTCAGTCGTTCTGTCTCAAGAGACGTGAGCAAGCAAAATACGCCTTGGCCTTCTGGCGTGAAGCTTCAGGGCAGGACAGTACGCCTCAGTACTGCCAAAACCACCATTTATGTAGGTAGCGCTCACGAACGCCAGGGACTGTTCCAACCAGAGATACATGAAACCAGGACGAGACTCCTAAGCAAGTGGGGCTGAATCTACAATGCAGCCCAGAGCACACATCACCAAAGAGAGACTGCACGCACTGTGATGGTTGACCCGGCACCTCGGCACGACAGCATCACCTAGGAAAGAGGCCCTGCGCTTCTGTAGGGGACTCACCCTAACTGTGGCCAGTCCACGGGCAGCTTCTCTGACTGATTCTAGCAACAAGCTTGCAACCAGGCAGGATGGCGCACACCTTCAATCCCAGCACTCGGGAGGCAGAGGCAGGTGGATCTCTGAGTTCGAGGCCAGCCTGGTCTACAGAGTGAGTTCCAGGACAGCCAGGGCTACACAGAGAAACCCTGTCTCCAAAAAAGCAAAAAAAAAAAAGAAAAGAAAAGAAAAGAAAGAAAAGAAACGTTCCTTTAGTTACTTTTGATAGGTTACTTTATCACAGCAATGACAGGTAAGACAGACATCAAGACCATCTCCAGAAGGCGTTCCTGACACCCTCCAAACCCCAAAGACTTGTGGAAATGAGCAGTCATTAGAGCCACAGAGCCCAATGACTTTGCTTTGAGAATCTCTGACTCATGAGGACCGCATCCCCTAGCTGTTAAAATACATTTTTCTTATGGTTGGTATTTTCAGGCATGGTTACTCTGTAGACCAGGTTGGCTCAAATTCAAAGTCCTCCTAACTTAATTCCCAATAATGAGATTATAGGTGGATAATCACCACATACATCTTCAAAGGGACTTGTGGGCCGTGGAGATGGCCTACCAGGGAAAGGTGCTTGTTACCAAGCCTGAGATCCTGAGGGTCACATGGTGGAAGGAGAGCCGACCCCTGCAGTTACCTTCTGACTGCTGATTTCCACACGTGCGCGGTGGTGTATGCACGACCCTCACCACTAACTCCACACAACATCAAAGACAAGAACTTAACTGCCCAACAGAGAGCTGGCTGTCGTCCTGGCTTCTGGGAAGCCGTATCTAAGCCTTCAAATGCCATACTTGGGAAGAGGGGGGGGCCTCTGCTTAGACCCTGATCTAGACAGAAGCAGCTTGTAACTGGTCTGAGGTGGGAGTCCGAGCCACGCGAGATTACCAGCCTGCCAGGGTGGTCTGCCATGTTGCTGAGCTGCAGAACTAGTAAGAAGTCTGCACAGCAAGGCCTTGACGGTGGAGCCCCGCTTTTGTGTTCTGTTTTAGGGTTGGTTTCTCTATAAAGAAAAGGGTCTCGTCTAGTTACAGGCTGCTCTTGCACTCTCCATAACCCTCAGTCTCTTATAGTCTGCACTGCCACACTGGACTAAGGGCTCCCTGCCCGCTGCTCCCCACTTTGTAGCTAAGACCAGTTGGCGCTGTGCTCATCATCAGCAGAGGACAACCTGTGCTGTCTCCCGAGACTTCTTTAGCCAGTGGCCGTTTCACCTAGATCTTCCAGCCAACTGTGTATGACTTGAGGGAGGAACTGGGGCCTGCTGACACTGGAAAGGCACCTTTGCATCTTAGGAAGAGCAACTGTCACCCTGGCACCAGTTGTAGACTGCACCTTCATTTCTGGGTGCTTCTGGTTTCAAGTACCAGGGCAGCCAGACTGAGCAGCAGAGTCTAGCGAAGCCCCGCCCACACCATACCCCAGGCAGGCCTCCTGCTCACCCAGAGATCTTCCAGCGAAGCCCCGCCCACACCACACCCCAGGCCTCCTGCTCACCCAGAGCTCCTATAGCGAAGCCCCGCCCACACCACACCCCAGGCCTCCTGCTCACCCAGAGCTCCTCCAGCGAAGCCCCGCCCACACCACACCCCAGGCCTCCTGCTCACCCAGAGCTCCTCCAGCAGCGCCACAGCCTCTTCTCCGCTCTGGGGCCGGCGGCTGCATACCCACGCCTGGGTGTCTGCAGGGAGGGCGCTCAGGAATTGCTCCAGCACCAGCAACTCCAGCATCTGCTCCTTCGTGTGCACTTCCGGCTGCAGCCAGTCCCGGCACAGGGCACGGAGCAGCCCCAGGGCCTCGCGTGGCCCCGCTGCATCGCCCAGGTGGAAGTGGCGGAAGCGGTGCCACGGGGAGTCAAGCGTCAGAGCCTCCACGGCGAGGTTCTCCTGCTTCACTGGCTGGGGCGCCGGGGCCTCCATGGCACCGCCCAGGTTTGAGTTACCAGCACCTGCGGAGAGGAAGAGTCAGCAACGGGAGAGCCCAACTCAGCGGGCCACAGCCTCCTATGTAGGCCAAGGAACTATCCAAAGCCAATGGCTAGTGACCATTCCTGGCTGGTCCACGTCTTAGCAGTCTTTTGGGCTTTGATTCACTATTCTGCCAAATGAAAGCATGCCCGCTTGCCTCTCTGACCAAAGAGAAGACAAGACAGGCCACTGGCAAGGTTCCTGTGATCAGTGCTTTAGAAAGGGTAATTAGAATTACCTCTTCTGGGGCTGGAGAGATGGCTCAGAAAATTCCAGCAACCACATGGTGGCTCACAACCATCTGTAATGAGATCTGACGCCCTCTTCTGGGGTGTGTGGAGGCCAACTACAGGGTACTTACACATAATAATAAATAAATCTTAAAAAACAAAAAGAGAATTTTGTCTTCTATGTGTCATATGGAAACCTATATAGCAGAAGGGTTTAAATACATGCATGCGCGCGTACGCACGTGTGTGTGTGTGTGTGTGAGAGAGAGAGAGAGAGAGAGAGATCTAAATTAAATCACCCGAGTAATGGGGGAGTGGAGCCTCAACTGCATCTCTCTCCTGACCAAATGAAGAGTCTAGTCCCAGGAATGGCTTATATCTAACCAAGCTGTGGTCCAGGGAGCCCCACGGGACCCCAGACAATCTAGGTTACTGCCAAGGTTATCTGCTGCTCTCCACAAGCTGCTAAGTCTTAAGCCCTACTGCTGAAGTCTAAGACCTCCATGAGTCACTCAACACCGACCAAGAGGCTGAGCGGTGCCCCACCTCGAGCCTTCACCCTGCCCAGTGCTCGCGCGCTGGGACACCCTGCCCAGTGCTCGCGCGCTGGGAGATAGGCCGCACAATGCAGGAGGAGGAAGGTGAACGGCGCAGCTACAAACCCGCCGCCTGCATCGCGTCTGCTTCGGTGACAAGCCAGAAGATGCATGCCTGCAATAGTGAAGCAAGCGTTGTGGGAGGAACCTACCACAATCTGACTGGATTTAAGGTCTACTCCATGAGATGAAATCTATTCCTGACATAGCTCAGGTGACCAAGAAGTTGAGATTAGACCCCAGGGACCTAGGGAAAACCAAATAAATACTACTGTTCTGCTAAAGACCCCAGCAATAAAACGCTCTGTTCCAAGCACACTTCAGTGCTAAGGGCGCTGTTCCAGCCATTCACCAGCGCTATGCTCAGCCACCAGAGAAGCTTCCCACAGTGAACAACAGCATGGTGAGAAGCCCTGCAGCTCCGTCCTGACGAGGGTCCCTATCAAATCCCTCCCCTCAGGGCTCTGGGAATTTCATAGAAGAGTGGCAGAAAGCCTGTAGGAGGCAGAGAGGACGGAAGCCACCATAGGAGGAAACAGTGCCTCCCATACACAACAGGGCCGACAGACACACTCTGAGACTGGCGGTAAGTGAAAGGGGCATGGGTGTGTGCCAGATGAGGTCCCGGAACTAAGAGTGGTCACACCACGCCTCCATTCCTAGCCCGGACGCTATCTATCTCCAATCGATAACCACTTGGAAATTAAAAATTAGTTTTCTCCAACAGACTCTCTGGGTATACAAACCAATCTTAAAGGCAGGCCCCATGTCCAACAACGGAAAACAAACTCACTGGAACTTTGGAGGTCGTCTCATAATGTTTAATCAGGACATCTTTGGAATTCATTATTCTTTTTTTTTTTTTAACCTTTCAGGTCCTTTGCATATATTATGGCTTCCAATTCGGTGTTTCTGAGATTCTTGTGTATCTGTTTCCTGTGCTTTTTCTTTGGTTCTTTCTTTGTCTTGTGCTTGTTTTGTCCTGTTCTGATTTGTTTTGGTTTTATCTTGTTGCTGTTCTTCAGGTGCCTGCTTGTTTTCTGAGACAGAAAGAGCATGGACGGGTGGGAGGCAGTTGGGGAGGCCCCGGGGGTACGCTGGGGAGGTGTAGGGTAAAAAGTCCAAACTCACTTCAGGGTTCTGAAACTCCACCTAATCCCTGAGCCCACCCTAGAAAGCGCTGCACACCCCAAAAACTGGATATAAAGTCTGCCTCCCACTGATTTCTTCGCTGTCTCTGGCCTGTCTGAGCAGAGGCAGTGGAAGCCAGCCTGTGTCTGCCCTGATAAATGTCTTGTGTGGGGACAGTTATGTGCTGTGACCCTGTGGTGTTCCCTGCCTGCTGACTTCAAGGCTACCTTTGGCTTGAGCTGCGACACTTGTACTTGGGAAAACCATTTCCCTCAGAGCTGTGACACTTCTGGAAGGGAAACCATAGTCAAAATACATTGCATAGAAAAAAATCTATTTTCAATAAAAGAAAAATAGAAAAAAAAGAAATTTTATTAAAATCCAAATTAAAAACAAAACAAAATTAAAAAAACAAACAAACAAAACAAATCCTCTCTCTGTTCTGGCAGACCAGGCCTAAATTGTGGCTTTTCCCTCCCAGGTGCTAACGCGGTTGGGCGGAGTCGTCTTCTTCCTAGTTTCCTTGTGGCTATTAAACTAAGGAAACACAAGAAGGCGCCTCACTTACAACGAGCCATAAGATACCCCCACTGGTGCAATAGTGGCCTGACAGTTTCAGGGGGGGGACCCCTCAGCAGGGAATTCCCACCCTTTAGTAAAAACCTAATCGAAGCCCGTGGCTGGAAATGTCACAGGCCCTCAGGGGTAAGCCCCAGCTGCTGTGCCCAGGCATGCCGTGCCTGTCACACCGCTTGGCACTGCTGTCAGCTTGGCTCAGAGAAGCTTCTTTTTTGCATGCAGTGAGCCATCACTACAAACACTCCCAGCCGGTTAACATGCTAAGGAAAGTGGTGTTTGAATGGTCAGCCCTAAATGGGACATCTCTATCATTCCCTCCAAACTCAGTGTAGAGGGAATTGGAGGGAAGATTGTGTGTGTGTGTGTGTGTGAGTGTGAGAGAGGGCACACTGTGGAACACCTGCCAGTCGCACTCTTGACGTCTCAACAGCTACGATTCCCCTCAAATCTGGGCTATCAACATTCTCTGGGAGGTCAGGTCAATAGACCCCAGCCACTAGGAGTGGCGGGTTAACAGTAGCTACAGGGGAGGGGCTCACAAGGTCCACCCCTCCCTGTGGATCCACAGGCAGCTAATATTTTTTTCAGTCTACACTCCTATAAATAACCCCTCACCCATGCTGAGGTAAAGAACCTCATTAAACTCATAGGGCTGTGGTGTATGTGTATGTGGGGGAGCACAAGAGAGACAAATCGAGACAGAAAGAGGACCAGGGGAGTGACAGGAGGCTGAGAGGGCTATGAAGGTCGCGTAAGTGTGATCGAGATGCGTGCATCCTGGGACCCATGATCAACATAGTTAATGTATGCTAATAAAAACATTTTTAACCGGGGGAGGGGGCTTTGAGAGATGCTTAGCTGTTACAAGCACTCAGTGCACTTCCACAGAAGGACTCTCAGTGGACCCTGGCCTGGAGTAAGGACTCGGATGTGGGGACTATCTGCTCTGCCTACTGATTACTAAGATGGAGGGAGACGGAGCAGGCCAGCCCCCTGAGCTCCTCGGCTCATGGGGAGGGGGGGGAGAGGAGGCCTCCTCTGGGAGCTGCAGTGCCTCCCTGGGTCTTCCAGCCCCAGGACGCCCTCCCACCCCAGCAGGAACACTTACAATGACTGCAGGATTCCACTCAGTATCTGACTCTTTTCTTGTCTCAAATGGCCCGGGCTGGCCTCTCACTCACCAAGCAGCCTGGGATAACCTTGAACTTCTGACCTTCCTGCTTCAGTCTCTCAAATGCTCACAGCACAGGTAAGCATCACCATGACAGACCTCCATTTTTTTTAAGAGGGCACTAATCCTAAGAGAGAGGGCTGTGCTCCATGACGCCCTAACTTCCTCCTACAGACACTTTGGGGCTAGGGTTGCAGTCAGAGAATTTGGGAGTGGGGGTGGGGTGGGGGAGGGCACAAGCTCTGCAGGAGCAGCTACTGAATTGCTTGGAAGCTGGCAAATGCGGCCAGCCACCAAGGACTCCAGTAACTATCTGCACGGGTTCTCTCATAAAACCGCCAAGTCACAAGAAAGCCAGCGGCCCTTCCTCTTCCCCAGCCCGAGGACAGATGATGGATGAGGAGAAGGCTCTGAATCTGGACGGTGGCTTGACTCCCAGGCAATGTCTGGGAAGTCCCGGAGACGTTATGATTGCCAGACAGGAGGTAAAATGAACAATGCTGCTTGTGGCTGAAGGGTACAGGCCAGAGACACACCCGAACACTCTGGGACATTCTCCACACAGTGACCAGGCATCACGTGTCAGCTGCACTAAGGATGAGAAATACTGGCCTGGACCCACAGTCCTCAGAGAGCCTGAAGACTGACTCAGGAGGTCCTGTCAAGAACACTAAGTCACAGCAAAGCACCTCCTACAGATGTGGCACTCTGAGCTTGCTAACTAACGCACAGGAAGGCACGCCACCCCACACGACTTCAGTCACCACACATACATAGGAAGGCACGCCACCACACATGACCTCGGTCACCTGTGTCTTCACTGTAACTTGGGATCGGGAAACTAAAGTTAGTTTACCATTTCGTCCACTCCATCAACAAATGAGCTCGCTAGCCTGACATGGTCTTAGCTTCTAGCTCTTCCAATCTCGCCTGGGGTCTTTACATTGTAGCTACATTCTACCTCTGGTACTAGAGACTTAGAGGAACTCCCCGGGGCTACTGAGGTCATGGATCTTAGAGGGAAACTCACCACCTCCAGTCTGCCGGACCAGCAAAGCATAATTGGTGTAATAGAGAGATCAATGGACTGTGGGGAGTTCAACCCCCAAAGATACATTTACAACACAACACTTACACACAAGGCTCAGGGAACACTGCAGAAGCGGCACAAAGACTGCAAGATCCAGAGGTCCAGGAAGTGTGTGTGGGGTGAGGTTACATCTCCGAGAAATAACAGGGAACCTACAGCCCACGATACCGCAACCATACAGCTGCCTAAACAAGGCAGAACAGTGACAAAAATCAATAGACTAACCGAGAAGGAATCCCACCCCTCGACAAAACCACTACAGGCAAGTAATGACTGCAGAGGGGAGGGGGAGGAGAAAATATTAGCCTCTCTCAGTGACGAGCCCCTTAATTGGCTTTTCAATACCGAACAGGCAGCCCTGAGTTCATATACATCCAAGGAACACTAAGTGGACCGAGCATGTTGTACTTATGCATTACGTGTGTATATTTTCTTTTTTCAAAGATAAAGAGCTCATCAAGCTGGGAGGTGGTTGTAATCCCAGCACTCGGGAGGCAGAGGCAGGCAGATTTCTGAGTTTGAGGCCAGCCTGGTCTACAGAGTGAATTCCAGGACAGCCAGGGCTACACAGAGAAACCCTGCTGGGGGCTGGGGGGCAAAAAATAAAAGAACTCATCAAATTGGGAGGCATGATGGGGGAATGAATATACACGGGATTGGGATGGGGGAATGTTTGGATTAAAATTAAATTATACTTATATATAATTATACATTATATATAAATGTTTATATTATAGTTACAATTACAGCTCAGTTTGGGGTTGTTTGGAGAGCAGGTTTCTCTGTGTAGCCCTGTCATACAGCTCCATCTGTAGAACAGCACGGCCTTGAACTTAAGACATCTGCCGGCCTCCACGTCCAGGGATTACAGGCATGCGCCACCATCACCTGGCTTTTAATTTTTAATAAAGTTGCTGGGAGCTAAATTAATTGAACACAGCGAGAGGATCAGTTGACGACACAGTAAAGAAGGAATTAAAGGAAAAAGAAACACTACTCCACGCCACTGTTGGTGATCTGGCTGCTGAAATCACTCCAGAAGGCAGAGCAGGGACCTGACATCGTAAAGAAGGGACTCCTAGAAAGAACAGAACCACGCCCGGAGCCAGAGGGGTGCTTCAGTGGGCAAAGGCGATCACCTCCATGCCTGGGGGCCTGAGTCTGGGTTCCAGGACTCCCACTGTAACAGCAAAGAACTGCCTCCTTCAAGCTGTCCTTTCGCTATAAATATGTATATAATGTGTTCATGTCATGCGCCATGTTCATGTCAGCTCCTCCTCACCCCACACAGAAAATAAATGACAATTACAGAAAAGCAAGTCTTTCTCAACATGCTTATCTTGTTTTGTTTGTTTGTTTTTCCAAGACAGGATTTCTCTGTGTAGCCCTGGCAGTCCTGGAACTCACTCTGTAGACCCGACTAACCTTGAACTCAGAAATCCGCCTGCCTCTGCTTCCCAGTGCTGGGATCAAAGGCGTGCCCCGCCACCTCCCAGGCTTTTGATTTTTAAACTGGAGTTATAGACTGCTTTTTTGCCACTATATGGGTGATGGGATTAGAGCCGTAATCATCAGGGCTGGAGAGATGGGGAAGCCGTTCAGAGCACTAGCTGCTCTTCCACAGGACCTGGATCCAAGTCCCAGAACCCACATGGCGGCTCACACCTACCTGTAACTCCAGAGTTTCTGACACCTTAACAAAGACTGACATGCCAGGAAAACACCAATGCACTTATGATAAATGATATATTTTACATAAAAAAGGTCCCCTGGTCACCTAGAAGAGCAGCAGTGCTCTTCAGAGCTGTGTCATGTCATGTCCCCGGCCCCTTGGCACGCCTGTCTCTAAGGTGGAATTAGTTTTCAATCACAAATGGTCTGAGCAGTCAGTAACTCACCTACCACCACACCTCAACCCTTGTCAAAGTCCACAGCAGAGGTCTTTCATGTCTGGATTAAGTGAAAGGGGGGTATTCCTCTGAAGCAAGACCAAACTCCTGCAATACAGAGAATTTAGTTTTATGACCTGAAGTGGTCAGCCTAGAGCCAGACCCTACCTACAGCGGCCTGCAGACCTCGGCCCTGGGCCTAGCCTGTGAGTGAAGGGTGCAGAGAACTCAGAAGCACGCCTGTCAAAGGGGAAGACAGAAAGCCTCCAAAAAGTTTAGGCTTCGGGGCTAGGTCAAAAAGAACTCAGCGCTGGCCCAGAAACAGGCGACGAAGATCACAAGCTGCCTGGAACCTACAGGGAGGCTGAGGCTGAAGCGGTGGCAGGGGCTTCAAAGTGGCTGGGCAGAGAAGAAGCTGTTGGTGAGATAAACAGCTATTTCTTCCCCACGCATTCACAACCTACAAAACTCAGTCAACTACAGCACTGGCTAAAAAGTTCCTAGTTACTTTAGTAACTAGTTACTGACAATAGTTACCAGTCTTTCTATGCTACATATCCCAAGTTCCAAGCCACAGAGAGTAAAGTAACTCTTAGCTGATAAACCAGATAAATTAAATGCTACAAAAGTTAAACCTGTTTCTTCCTTGCTTGGTCCCAAAGGACCGGCAGTTGATTTCTTGCCCAAGGTCCAAGCTACCATGGGAGGAGGAGAGTTCTGTCTGTCTGTCTTAGTCAGGGTTTCTGTTCCTGCACAACATCGTGACCAAGATGCAAGTTGAGGAGGAAAGGGTTTATTGAGCTTACACTTCCACATTGCAGTTCATCACTAAAGGAAGTCAGGACTGGAACTCAGGCAGGTCAGGAAGCAGGAGCTGATGCAGAGGCCATGGAGGGATGTTTCTTACTGGCTTGCTTCCCCTGGCTTGCTCAGCCTGCTCTCTTATAGAACCCAAGAACACCACCCCAGGGATGGTACCACCCACAAGGGGGCCTCCCCCCTTGATCACTAATTGAGAAAAATGCCCCACAGTTCGATCTCATGGAGGCACTTCCCCAACTGAAGCTCCTTTCTCTGTGATAACTCCAGCCTGTGTCAAGTTGACACACGAAACCAGCCAGTACAGTGTCCCACTTCAAAAATCTCTGACCATTTTTTCTGCTTTTCTACTTCTCCGAGCTGTGGATTGTTGGAGAGGATGGGTGGGTACCCCGGCTTGTGGAGGCCTGAGGTTAAGGTTAGGGTGCCTTTACCTCCCCCCACCCTTTTTTTTAAAGATTTATTTATTTAAGTATCTAAGTACACTGTAGCTGTTTTCAGAGACACCAGGAGAGGGCATCAGATCCCATCACAGATGGTTGTGAGCCACCGTGTGGTTCCTGGGAACTTCGGAAGAGCAGTCAGTGCTCTTAACCACTGAGCCATCTCTCCAGCCCCTTACCTTCTTTTCTTAAGTCTCTTACTGAGCCAGGCAGTGGTGGCGCACACCTTTAATCCCAGCACTTGGGAGGCAGAGGCAGGTGGATTTCTGAGTTCGAGGCCAGCCTGGTCTACAGAGTGAGTTCCAGGCTGTCCTGGAAAAGGTCTCTTCCGGAACCTGAAGGCTGCCGGTCCAGCTGGGACTGGAAGTCAGAGAACACGCACTGAGGTGCCCTGGCACTCAGCCGTTACCAACGGATGGACAGGTCACCCTCAGCTTGCACGTTACCCCCAGAGCCACCTCCCCAAGCATCTGTTTTTGGTTTGTTTCCTTTTTACTTTTATTCTATTAAATGCGTACTTTTCAGTATCTCCTTCTCCTACCCCTCTCCCCTACCTGATGTTCATTCTAACTCCATGAATGGTCCCTCAAAGGGCCAGGAGTCTGCACTGGGCGCTCTGCGCACTCAGCTCAACAGCTCACCAAACACTGACTCAGAGCACAAGGGCCTCGGAACTGGAGCGTCCCCGCTGCCTACCAGTAATGTGTCCTTGGTCAAAGAACAACTGCTCCTCTCAAACACTGATCTCCGTTTCCATGGCTGTAAAACGGGAGCAACCATCAAGGCTGGAAAGTTAAGTAAAATTAAAGAGAAAAAAAATACCCCAGAGAGGACGGGCGGTGGTGGCGCACGCCTGTAATCCCAGCACTCTGGGAGGCAAAGGCAGGCGGATTTCTGAGTTCGAGGCCAGCTTGGGCTACAGAGTGAGTTCCAGGACAGCCAGGGCTACACAGAGAAACCCTGTCTGGGGGGGAGGGGAGACTCAGCAGTTAAGGTTTGCTGCTTTTCCAGAAGCCCTGGGTTCAATTCCTAGCACCCACACGGCAGCTCAAGACCGAAACTCCATAACCAAAGGATTCAACCAACACACATGCAGGCAAAATACGCATACACGTTAAAATAAAACTAAATCGTCAAAAGAAAAAAAAAAGTACCCAGAACAGCACCTGACAATAAACGAACCCCACCTATTGCATTTATTGTCAACACAGGTTTATTCTCAAACTCCTTGTGAGTCGTTTAAAGCCACTGCGAAACAAGCGCCCGAGACTAAGTTATAAATCGGAACAGGTGTCAGAATAGCATATAAAGAGGGGTGAAGACAGGTACCGTGAAAAATTTTTTTAATTCAATTCCTTTCTCGGGTTTAAGGCTTAGCATGGCTCGCGAGTGTGGTGAAGGCCAGCCTGAGCTACAGGAGACCCTATCTAAAACATCATCAACAACAACAAAAACCTGAAAAAAAAAAAAAAAAAAAAAAAACTAGGCCAACGCTTGGAATCTGGGCACGTGAGCGGCTGAGCAGGGAGGATCAGAACCGAGAGATTAAGTCCCTCTTATCCTAAAATCTGTCTCCAAGCCCCTCTGCACAGCAACGAATTTCGCCTCTCGCGACAAGCTAATGAGGCGGATACGCTTTTAATAAAGAAATACTTGTCCTCCAGAATCTCAGCTCCACAGAAGTGCATGTGAACTTGTAACAGCACACAGGGCTAGCCACCTGCCCCCGTCTACGCTGCTATGGCACGGCACGGTGCCACTGAATAGCCCCCTTCCCGCAATCCTCTTCGAAGAGGTTAGAGGTCGCGGCCACCCAGGCATTCTCAACTTCCACTCCACGCTCCGTCTCCAATCGCCCCTGGGCTCCACCTCGAGCATCCCAGTCCCCTCCCGCTGCCCAGCCTGCCCAGGCCTCCGGCTCTCCCGCGTCTGCATCTCGCGTCCCTCCCGCTCCCCGGCTCGCCCCTAGAACCCCGATCCAGCCTCCTCCTCACCCCCCGCCCCCAAGCCGCCCATCCCTCCCTTCCTCTCCCTCCTCCAGACCTGGGTACCCGTCCCCGTGGCCCGCCCGTTCCCCGTACACCGGACTTTCCAGTCCTTCCTTTTCCCTCTAGCTCACCTCACTCTCCTGGGCGAGGCCCCCCAAACACCCTCACCTTCCCGCACATGCGCACAAAGCTCATCAGGACTCCATGCCCCAGCAGGCTTTGCGCCAAATTCACCCGCACCTCCCCGCCCCCACGTCCCCTCACTCGCTACGCTCGGAATCCTTAACGCTGCCCAACACTTTCCGCCTCTCCCAGCTGGAAACTACATCTCCCAAGAAGCATGGCGACAGAGCAGCTTTGCATTAGCCCTACCCCGATGAAACTTGTACTCTCCTGCGTCCCGAGCTTGTCATCTCGTCCAGTCCTAAAACTACGTTTCTTAAAGTGTAAAGCGGAAAAACCCGCTTCCTATTGGTTCACACTGGCGCAAACGGAGCGCTTCTGATTTTGGACTACATTTCCCAGATTGCACGTGGTCTTTCCTCCCCCTTCTGTCCCTCACCAGGTGCCCAGCCGGCGGACCTCTGGCGCGCGCAGACGTGTCGGGGAGGGACAGCAGGAACCTGTGGAAACCGGTGGAGGCAGCACGCTTGGGAGATCGGCCTCCGGGTCGTGGAGGCTATGCCGGAGTCCTCCTCAAATCAGCAGTGGGAGATCCGCCTCCCTGACGACAGTTGCAGTGTCGCACTCCCTCGCCAGGACTAGGTCAAAGGAAGGTTGAGGCTGGTCAGCGAGAACCGACCTCTGAGTATTAGTTCTCTCGTCCCGTACCGTCCACTCTCTAGCCTCAGTTTCCCCTCTTGTGAATAGGGAGGGAAATGTTACCTGTCCAACGGCGCTTGAGTAGCCCCTTCGGACACTAGAGCCTCAGTTTCCCTGCCTCAGAAAAGGCATGAAGGTTTTGGGTCTGCGCTTTGTGATGTGCATGGGTGTTTTGTGGAATCGGTGCTCGCAGTACGCACGGAGACCGGGATTCCCTTAGAGCCGTGTTACAGGCGGTGGCGAGCCACATGCAGGTGCTAGAAGTCGAGCCCAGGCCGTCTAGAATAGCTTGCGCTTCGTCTTTAACCTCTTCGCCGCCTCTCCAGCCCCACCCCCACCTCCCACCCCAACGCACCGCACACCCCAAAAAGGTTACGAGGCGTAGCTTCTGTTCACGTGACCGATGGCTCCAACAAGCTAGTGGGCCAGACAGACTCTCCCCTCCTCGCTGGACTTCAAAAAGGTACCATCGCAGACAAAGGGAGCATGGGAGCAGAAGCTGCAGATGTCCCTAAACCAATCCGTGGACGGACAGCGCCGTCGATAGCCCTAGTTTCTATTCACTAGCTAGTTTACAACTTAGGGACTGAGCGTCTATCCCCACAGCACTTAAACGTAACCCTGTGCCACCTCTCTGCCCGCTTTGTCCCTCATCTTGGAAAGTGTGCTTAACCACACAAGCTGCTTTTATATTTCTAGAGCCGGCAACACCACATTCCTTTCCTAGTGGTGCTTTTCACATTCTGCTTGGGTTCGTTTCATATACTTTGTAAACATTTTTGACTCGTAGTCTCTTGTAGCCCAGGTTAGTCTCAAACTCACTGTGTAACTAAGGGTGACCCTCTGCCTCCGCTTCCAGAATGCCAGAATATGAAGTGTGAACTACCATGCCCAGTTTTATTTTCACATTTATATAGTTGTTGTTGTTGCTACATGTATTTACTGTGGTTTCGTGTGTGGGGTGGTGTTTGAGTATCAATCACAGTTTGTTATGTGGAGGACAGAGGACTGCTTTTAGCACTTGGTTCTCTTTCCCCAAGCAGAGACCGGGGATTGAAAACAGGACACCAGGCTTGACCGCAGGTGCCTTTACGCACTGAGCTATCTCAATGACCCAATTTCCTTCCTTTGTAAAACTGAAAATTGTGATCTCAGCGCGTGGGAGGTGGACACAGGAAGATCAGGAGGTTGCGATCTTGCCCTTGACTATACAGGGAGTTTAAAGCCAGCTTGGGCTACATAAGACTCTTTCTCAAAAACCAGAGAAGGCTCAGCTAGTAAAAGTGCTTGCTGCCAAGCCAGACGAGCTTTGATTCTGGCACCCACGTGGTAGAGGGAAGGAACTGACGTACATGCATGTGCGTCATATATATATATATATATATATATATATATATATATATATATGTTCAACCGTATCTCCAGCTACCAAACTTAAAACAAAAACCAAAACCAGCAACAAAGTCTGGGACATGGCTCAGTATAAAAAGTTTGCCTAACATGTTTAAGGCCCTGAATTCATTCCCAGCACTGCAAAGAACAGAACTAAATAAGATTGTATGAATATGGGCCAGTTTGCTCCTCCATGCATGAGACGGTTCCTTTAGACACAGGAAGGATTTTGTCTCTTGTTTAAAACCTTCCAGTATACACTTTGAGTTTCTCCTGTACAGCCACCCGCATGTCTGACTCTCTCAGATCCAAGTTCTTGTTCCAAATACAGTGTCTTTGTTCACATCAGCAGAAACGAGCAATCCTCAGAAGCCGCAGGCCTGGGCCAGGCATGGGGACAGAGCACACAGATTGGGCAGGGGGCTGGCGAGATGGCTCAGCGGTTAAGAGCACTGACTGCTCTTCCAAGAGGTCCTGAATTCAGTTCCCAGCACACACATGGTGGCTCACAACTGTCTGTAACTCCAGTTCCAGGGGATCTGACACCCTCCCACTAGTGCGCAAATAAAATAAAATTTAAACTTTTAAAAATATATATAGGCTTAAGCATATCAGTTAAGAGAAAAACAAATTCTCAGAAGATGCAAAAACATGAGTACAGGCTTCTCTGAGCGCCACCCGTGTGTTCAAGAGGACAGCAGAGCATCATCTGGAAGTTTATCAGACATGTAAAACTTGGCCCGTTCTCAAACCCACAGACTCACAAACCACTGGTTCATGCAGCAATTTGATTTGAAGGGATTGTTTTTTAAAACAGGCTCACGTGTAGCCCAGGTTGGCCTGACACTCATCAGGTAGCCCAGGTTGACCTGATACTCATCGGGTAGCCCAGGCTGACCTGGCACTCATCGGGTAGCCGAGGTTGGCCTGACACTCATCGGGTAGCCCTGGTTGATCACGAACATTCTTTCCTTCTGCCATGTGAGTCGTGGGGCTGGACCCTAGATAGTCACACCTAGCAGAAAGCACCTAGCTTAGTGAGGGTTCCCACTGCTGTGAAGAGACACCTGACCAAGGCAACCCTAATAAAGGACATTTATGTGTACTTTGGGCTGGCTTACAGGTTCGGAGGTTGAGTTCATTATCCTCAAGGCAGAAGCACGGCAGCATCTAGGCAGGCATAGCACAGGAGGACCCTACGTCTTCCTTGAAAGAAAGCCAGGAGCAGGGCTGGAGAGATGGTTTAGCACTTAAAAGCACTGACTGTTCTTCTAGAGGTCCTGAGTTCAATTCCCAGCAACTACATGGTGGCTCACAACCATCTGTAATGGGATCTGCTGCCCTCTTCTGGAATGCAAGTGTACATGCAGCGTGATGGTTTGGATATGATTGGCCCAGGGAGTGACCCTATTAATAGGTGTGGCCTTGGTGGAGTAGGTGTGTCACTGTGGGAGTGGGCTTAAGGCCCTCACCCTAGTTGCCTGGAAGTCAGTCTTCCGCTAGCAACCTTCAGATGAAGATGTAGGACTCTCAGCTCCTCCTGCATCAGGCCTGCCTGGATGCTGCCATGCTTCTGCCTTGATGACAATGGACTGAACCTCTGAGCCTGTAAGCCAGCACCAATTAAATGTTGTCAAAATAAAACTTGCATTGGTCATGGTGTCTGGTCACAGCAGTGAAACCTTAACTAACTGCAGATAGAGCACTCATACACATAAAATAAATTTTAAAAAGAAAAAAGAAAAGAAAATCATGAGGGTGTTTAAAAAGAAATTTGCCTGAAGTGGTACTGTGAATGAAAACCCAGGGATGAGAAAGGTACTCAGCTACAGGTGACCAGCACAAGAATATACACCATGTCTGGCTCCTGACAGAGCCTGCACAGGCCAAGAACCACCACTGAGCTGATGGTTCGTGGCTTCTGAAGCTTAAATAAGGCTTTCCTTGCAGTGGGTAAAACTTCCCTTCAGTCTCCCGGCCGCGTAAGGGACAGGATGGCATGGTTCCTACCCCTGGAACAGAGCCAGGGGGTATGAGCCTCCACCAGTGTTTATGGCTGCTGTGGGCATAAGGCTTGTTTATATAATAGTTCTCACATTCCTCCTTCAAGGAAAGACCCTCTGCTAAGGTTACTAACTCCCTGATAATCAGAGACGCACGAGTCTGGGAGGTCAGGGTGTGTCTGTGTCTCTGCAAAGTCAGAACCTTCGGGACATCCCTTAAGGATGTGGGACCGAATACCCACGTTCATAAATTATAACTTCTCAACTATGCAAAATAAGAGGATGTCTTAAGAACCACCATATAAGGAGCTTCACCGATCTAAAAGGAACAGAGAAGGCTGCACCCGGAGACTAGGGAAGGAGATAAAGAGATTTGGGAAGAGCTGATAGAAAGATCCCACCCAGCCAAGTTTTTTTTTTTTTTGTATTGTTTTGTTTGTTTGTTTTTTGTTTGTGCTTACAAAGGCTGGTAGAGTTCAAGGTCAGCCTGGGAGAGAGGGAGTTTAGGTCCCAACCCAGACATGTAGATATGGTAGGAATGGTAATACTGTTATCTTACTGTTTGTGCTATTGCTTGCTGTCTCTAAGAATCAAGAGGCTGGAGTCCTGACTCTTGGGATAATCAAAGGAAGCCTGGGGTAATGACTGAATTGATATGTAAAATAAAAGCCTGGAGTGGGGGGTGGCAGCATTGGGCGGGGCGGGCGGCAGTGCTCGCCTGTAATCCCAGCTCTCTGGGAGGCAGAGGCAGGGTAAATTCTTGCTTTGAAATCTAGTTTGTCCTTGATGCTGCTGTGTAGCCCAGGTTAGCCTTGAGCTCAGTTCTCTTGCTTTTTCCTCCAGAGCGTTACAGATGTGTGCGCATTACAGATGTGTGCGCGTTACAGATGTGTGAGCGTTACAGATGTGTGCCACCAGCCTGTCTACCTCAGCCACTTTAGCCAAATTATTCTGTTTTGTTTTGTTTTTAAAGATTTATTTATTTATTATATGTAAGTACACTATAGCTGTCTTCAGACACACCAGAAGAGGGCATCGGATCCCATTACAAATGGTTGTGAGCCACCATGTGGTTGCTGGGATTTGAACTCAGGACCTCTGGAAGAGCAGTCAGTGCTCTTAACCACTGAGCCATCTCACCGTCCCTCCCCACCCACCCACCCACACTTTAAGTTACATTTCTTTAACCCCTGAGCCCATCTCTTTAGCACATGAAGGAGAGTTTTCTCCTGTACATGGCTTACTTCCCACAGTGAAACCTCCCTGTGAAGGCTATCCCACTGCAGCAGACAGGTTTACACTGTGAGATAAACAATAGCACTGTCTTCAGTACTGTTACCTCAGACTTTGGAGCCCACTTGGAGACAAGCATACGTGGGTCTGAAATGGGGGGGGGGCAGCGCCATTTTCCTGGGACAGCCTCTCAGTGAACTCAAACAGCACACAACCATTTACCAATGTAAAGTACGCGCGTCGCTGCCCTGCACAGTCCCGGGCAAGCTGTTCCATCAGGGACACCACTGCTGATGACTTTGGGGGTGGGGCTGGCCTTCGAAGGAGTAAAGACTCCTTTCTGACTTCTCTGGGCCCCAGGGTGAGAATTCCTTTGGCAGAAAGTGCGGGGTCATCCCTTCTTAAAACTCCCCAGCTTCTTCATAGCACCACTATAATTACTCCTCAAAATAATAATTACCGTTTTCTCTTTGCGGTGCTTTGAAGCGGTGAGATCCTTCAGGGCTGGGATGTGGTTTGGTTCATCTCTGGGTCTCTGGCCCCTGGCACCGGGAGGCTCAGATTATGTTTATTGGACAGATGATGATGGATGAACTGAGCAGGTGAGCTTGGGAGGAAAAGGCGTAGGGAGTGTGTGCTATCTTTTGATCTGCATACATTTGAGAAAAGCCAGTTAAATGAGGGGTTGGGTGTAGCTCCGGTGGGCTTGCATAGAATGCTTGCCTAGCATGGGTTCAGTCTGCAGCACCATATGAACTGGGTGTGGTGGTGAAAGCCTGTAACCCCGTGTGTCTGAGCCAGTGGCGGGGGATCTCTGTGAGATCAAGGGCAGCGTGGATACATGGTGAGTTCCAGGCCAGCAGGGGCTACTGTAAAAGACAGACAGACAGACAAACTAACAAGCAAGATAGTGGTGGTGGAGGAGGCTCAGTGGTTAAGAGCACTTTCCAGCTTTGCCAGGGACCAGAGTGTGGATCTGAGAATACACATTGGACAGCTCACAAATGCTGTGACTTCAGCCCCAAGAGATCTGACACAACCTCCTGGCCTCTGTGGGCACCTGCACAAAAACAGACGCGTAGACACTAGCAGACATATGCACACACAAATACAATACAATACAAAATAGCTTTAAAAGCTGGGGCAGGGTGCAGCTCAGGGGTTGAAAGTGCCTGTCGATCTTGCAGATCCTGGACTCCAGTTCCCAGCACCCACATCAGAGGACTCACAACTGCCTGTGACTCCAGATCCGGGGACTCTGACACCTCTTCTGTCTCCTTGGACAACTCTCTTTATGTGCACCCACATGAACACGGATACCTGAGGAACAACAATTGAAATGGACCTCTGGCCTCCATACATGTGTACCTACACATGCACACACTCTGTCTCTCTCTGTCTCTCTGTCTCTCTGTCTCTGTCTCTCTCTGTCTCTGTCTCTCTCTCTCTCTCTCTCTCTCTCTCTCTCTCTCTCACACACACACACACACACACACACACACACACACACACACGAAGATGGTGCTCATGTGTAGGATAGAAGAGGTGTTTTGATCACTCTCACCCATGCATTGCTTCAGGATGCTGTGACCAAAATATCTGATGTGAAGCATGAAAGGGAGGAAAGGTATGTTTTGGGCCATGGTTTCAGTCCCTCATGGCAGAGTGTGTGGTGGAGGATGTTCATATCATGGTAGACCAGAAGCAGAGAGAGACAGAGATGGAGGCAGACAGACAGAGGATGAGAAAGAGTAAAAGAGAGAAACACGCAGAGAGACAGACAGAGAGAGATACCCAGAGAGAAACCAGAGGTGGATTTAATTCTTTTTTTTCTTAAAGATTTATTTATTTAATTTATATGTATATACTGTAGCTGTCTTCAGACACCCCAGAAGAGGGCATTAGATTCCATTATGGATGCTTGTGAGCCACCATGTGGTTGCTGGGATTTGAACTCAGGACCTCTGGAAGAGCAGTCAGTGAGCCATCTCTCCAGCCCCTGGTGGATGTAATTCTTGAAGGTCCCCACTCTAATTGGCCTATTTCTATAAGATTTAACATGAACTCATGCTTCTGTAGCATGAGCAGTTGGGGAAGAGACATGCAAGACATGAGCTTGCGGGGAACGTTTCAAATTACTGGAGCTGGACTTAAAGGCTCCTAGGACTTGCCCAGTGTGCCTGCTTGGGACCTCAAGTCCTCTGGAAGGGCAGTTTACACTCTTGACTGCTCTGCCAGAATCTTTCCAGCCTTAACCTTGACCTTCTAGTCTCTCTCTCTCTCTCTCTCTCTCTCTCTCTCTCTCTCTCTCTCTCTCTCTCTCTCTCTCTTCCGAATGTAGCACTGTGACTATAGCAGGAGGCATGCAATACCCTGAACCTCCATTATAACATAAACTGGATGAGGTGACACATGTGTAATCCTAGCAGCGAGGAGGCAGAGACAGGAGGATTAACAGCTTAAGGTCATCTTCAACCTGGTCTCCTAAAACCCTCTTTCAAAATACAAAACAAAAACAAAAAAACTGAGGCTGGAGATATGGCTCAGCAGTTGAGAGTCCTGGCTGCTCTTGCAGAGGACCCAGGTTCAGTTCGCTGCAACCACGTGGTTGCTCACAGCCACCTGCCACTCCAGTTCCAAGGGCTCTGACAGCCTCTTCTGGCCTCTCCAGTCAGGCGGTCCTGGAACTCACTCTGTAGACCAGGCTGGCCTTGAACTCAGAAATCTGCCTGCCTCTGCCTCCCAGAATGCTGGGATTACAGGCGTGTGCCACCACCACCTGGCGCAATTTTAAAAGAATTCTAACCAAACATTAAAGTAATATCTCATGGGCTTATGAAACATGTGTCCTTGGACTCAATACGTAGCCAAGGATGTCCTTGAATTTTTAGTCCTCTCCCTCTACCTGCAGAGCTCTGGGATCACCTGCACACGTGCACTACACCTGGTGTATGAGTGCTGGGTGTCTGACCTCTGTGCACTGTGTGACTCTGTACACACCAGGCCCCTGTGTTCTTTCACCTGAGCAACATGACATTCCTGAGCTCTTCAAGTGGCTTTTCTCTGTGTCAGAGACAGTGCAGTGGCAAGGGCCCCCGGTCTTCCATCCCCCTGAGGAACTCCAAGTGTATATTCCTTGTCTCTGCCCCTCCTCTCCCACCCACCTTCACATCTAGAAGGATCTGAGAGTAAGGACTGGACCGCCTGTCTCACTTTTATAAAGACCTGCACCACCTCACCAGACACAGACAAGCAGGTACCAGGTCAGATTGAAGCCACAACAGGGACAGTTTATGTTGCACGACAAGAATTGTCCAGAACACACACCTTTGAAAAATAACACCTGCCACCACAAGAGCAGAAAGGGATGGATGTATTTTCCAGAACCATTTAGGATCTACTGACGAATTCTTCCTACATTCCGAGAATAGTCTGTTCCCAAAGTGGGAACGTTTACCAACTTCTCCAGTTTGTTTCTTTATATCGCTTTGTCTTTGTCTGGACATTTTATCGTTGCTGAAGCATGTTCTCCTCAGTGGAAATCTAAGGGTTTGCCATTTCCTTACCGAGGGAAAATGAGCTCTCTGGTTAACAAGGCTTGGTCTGAGAAGTGCAAATGAGTCCTCAGGGTTTTGGGGTTCTATATTTGGGCAGCCTGAGGGTGATACTCAGGTTGTCAAGATTGGTAGCAAATGCCTGTATCCACTCAGCGATCTTGCCATTCCCTGGTACGATCTTTTATCTATTTATTTACATTTAAATGTCTACTTTTTAGGCGAAGGTCATGCATGCCACTGGTGTGTATGTCGGAGGACACTGTGGGAGTCAGCTCTCTCCTTTTATCGTGTCGGTCCTGGAGACTGAAAACGGGTCATCCGGCATGATGGTGGGCACCTCTACTCGGTGAGCTATCTTCTGAGTCACCAATGCGAGATTCAGAGACGAGAAAGCCAAGGCTACAGACGATGTAATCTTACCCAGTCTTTCTTGTTATCCATGTTGAGCCTGAATGGGATCTCATACTGTGTTTCAGTATTTGGGGTGGGAGGATCCCTCAGGGTCAGTGTTAAAGTGCGGATTCTGGGGGCTGAAGAGAAGGCTCAGAGGCGTTTGCTGCTTTCCCAGAGGACCCACATTCAGTTTCCAGCACCCGTGTTAGGAGGCTCACAACCACCTGACAGCTCTAGCTAAAGGATCTAATGTCCTTCATGAATCTGTGGGCATGCACACGGTATTCAATCAAAATGCCAGTGGGCACTCACACGGACACATAAATAAAAAACAGTGGAATAAATCTTTAAAAAAAGAAATCTGGGATTCCACATTTCTTGTGAATGATGTCAATACTGCATGCCTGAGACACCCCCCACCCCACCCCCGCCTTGAGATAAGGACCCACACTTCCTCATAGGAAGAGAAGGAAAGTTAAAAAAAAAACCCAAAATATCTGCATCTCCTGATGAAAACTCAAAAAAAAATGTTTGCTAATTTAGTAATGATAGTTTGCAAAGGATAAATGCATGTGTGTGCATGTGTGTGTTTGTGTAACCAGGAGACCCTTTAAGGCAATTCTACTTCAGCAGCTGCAGCCCCACTGCTACTGGAGGCTGCTCCCACCACTCTATGGGAGAGGGCATCCCTGGAGGATGAAGGTTTGTGAAGGGCTCTGTGGTGTGGGCTGCCCCTCAGAAATCTGTACCTGGGAATTCCTGTGAGCATAGTGACTCTAGGGGCTGAGGTAAACTGTCACTTAACACTGAACCAGGTTTGAGATGTTTGCTGATAGAAACTCAGGCAGGCGAAAGTAGCTAAAGGCCAGGATGAAGTTTCATGGGAGTTTGGAGACAAGGCTCTTGGAAGAAGAGTCAAAACAAGTCAACTGGAACACCACAGAGCCTTAGGGGCACCTGAGGCTTTCGTTCCCGGAAGGACAGGGAAGAAACATCTGTTTCTTCTCTGCACAATCTCACGTGTTTCTTCTACAGACAGGTGCATCCCACATGCTGAAAGACAAGGTTATTTCCAGCTACAGAGCTTACCAGCCTCCGCCGCCTCAGGACTCAGACTCTTAGCACAGTTCCAGAGCATGGCAGGGAAGGGCACGATTGGCCAGTCTGGGTCAGATACAGTTTCATGCCCTCCAGTCTGCCATGTTCTGATATAGTCCCATGTCCGCCAGTCTGCCGTTCTGTTTCTACGGAAACTCTTTCCCCTCACCTGCGATCTTACTCACATCTGTCTCATGGCTTTACATTATTTGAAAGATTTGATTTTTAATTATGTGTCTGTGTGTTTGTATGTGTGGGTTCGTGCATGTGAGTGCAGCGGCCTGCAGAGATGAGAGGGGGCAGTTTCATCTCCTGGAGCAGGAGTTATAGGTGGTTGAGAGCTTCACTGTGTAGGTGCTAAGGAACCAAATTTGGGAACTCCGGAAGAGCAGCACGTACTCTTAACCTCTGAGTCATCTCTCCAACACCAAGATGTTTATTTCTTGATCATGTAACAATCTCAGGTTGGGGCTGGAGGCGTGTCTCTACAAACATCGCTTCACAAACCCAGGTTTTCTCTGGCTTTATCTGTTTTCTCTGTCCCTTGTTATATCCAGCAAAGGCAAAAGAAGGCCAGGAAGGCATGTTTGTTTCCTAGCTCATTGGCTTGGAAGTAGCCTATGACATTTCTGCTCTATCTTATTGGTCAGAACCAAACACAAGGCCACACTTAGATGCCTAGAGAAAAAATGCAATCCTTGGGTGTGAAGAGACACCAAGGAATAATGTGACATAGCTGCATAGGAGAGCCGGTCTTGGCAGTCCTTGACTGAGCTGTGTGTGGAAAACTGTTATGGCTGAGATCGCTTACCAACCTGGAGCGCTGGCTCAGCAGTTAAGAGTGCTTGGTCCTCTTGCAGGGCCTGAGTTTGGATCCTGACAGCTACGCTGAGCACCTTAAAAGCACCTGTAACTCTAGCTCCAAGGGAATCTAACGTCTCTGGCCTTTTCGGGTAACTGTGTTCATGTGCATATATTGGCATACATGCATACCAGTAAAATAAATTTATTTATTTATTTATTTATTTATTTATTTATTTATTTATTTATTTATTAGTTTTTCAAGACAGGGTTTCTCTGTGTAGCCCTGGCTGTCCTGGAACTCACTCTGTAGACCAGGCTGGCCTCGAACTCAGAAATCTGCCTGCCTCTGCCTCCCAAGTGCTGGGATTACAGGAGTGCGTCACCATGCCCAGCTTTTAAAATAAAATTTTAAAAATGTAAAAAAAAAAAAAAAAAAAAGATCGATGGCCAATCTGAGAGGCTCTAGATGGATGTGGGCGAGCCTCCAAGTGTCCTGTGGGAAGTTATCTAGATTAGGTTAACTGAGATGGAAAGACCCGCATTACCGATGGCTGGCACTGTCCCCTGCGCTGGGGTCTCTGGGGAGCTGAGCACTAGCATTCACTCCTGTCTGCTTCCTGACTGTGGGTGCAATGCCATGGCGGACGGGGTCTTCAAACTGTGAGGTCAAGCAAACCCTTTCTCCCTTAAGTGGCTCTGGTCAGGTATTCTGCTGCAGCAAAGAGGGAAGTAACTTATTACACAAACGGCCTAGAATTGGCTGGCTGGGTAATGCTGTTTAACTTTGCTTTAAATTGAAATCGGGAATTGTCAGCAAGCTCATAAAAACCCATATGGACCATAGAACTCAGAGAGTTAAAAGATTCAATAGCTATGGCCAGGAAAATAGGGTAGTGGAGTGCCCTAGCTGCCAAGCTTCACAACTGAGGCTAGACTCCCAGGACCCGCAGGATAGCCGAGAACCAACCAACTCCTGACCGCTGTTCTCTGACCTTATATGCATGCGACACACACACAGACACACAGACACGCGCGCGCGCGGCGCGCGCACACACACAGACACACAGACACGCGCGCGCGCGCGCGCACACACACAGACACACAGACACACACACAGACACAGACACGCATACACACACACACACACACAGACACACACACACACACAGACACACGCACAGTGCGTGCACACCCCAGAAATGGAAAAAATAATCCCACACAAATCAGATACAAAAAGTGACTTGAGAATAGCTGGCTGGAGTCAGGGGAGGAGCCAGGGGACGGACAAGGACACCTGAGCACCAGGGTGGAGTCATAGCGGAGATGAGGAGATAAGGAGACTGGAGGGCAAAACATAATTGCACATTTACTAGAGTGTTGTTTTGTTTTGTATTTTCTTTTTTGTTTTTTTGTTTTTTGTTTTTGTTTTTGTTTTTTTTTTGAGACAGGGTTTCTCTGTGTAGCCCTGGCTGTCCTGGAGCTCACTCTGTAGACCAGGCTGGCCTCGAACTCAGAAATCCACCTGCCTCGGCCTCCCAGAGTGCAGGGATTACTGGCGTGCGCCACCACCGCCCAGCGTTGTTTTGGTTTTTTAAAGATAAAGGTTGGAGAGACAAGAGAAAGTGTAGGAGTCCCAGCGCCTTTGTTCCTTGTAGTTGTTACTGAAAGTGGCACAAAGCTGTTCCACTCAGGGTTTCATGGGTGAGTGTGCATCCCCTGACCCTTTGAGGCTCACCATGGAGGAAATATTTAATCTTCAGATTACTCGGTTTAATAGTCTAAGAATTCTGTGTGGCCCAGGACTCGGGATGGGACAGTAACTAACTTAACCGTGTTTACTGCTGCCAGTTTGCCTTTCAGTTTTGTTAGCTTTAAGCCAGGAAGGAATAGTTAATTATTTTTTACTGTCCTCCGTTTACTCTTTAGCTTTGGGGCCATTTTAATGCCCGTGCAGTGGGTTCGCCTTTAGCCTTTTGATCAGTTACAAGCAGCCCGTGATCTTTATCACCCGTGGAAAGGTCCTGGCTGGTTTATCTTTAATCTAACCATGAAAGTCCAGCCCTTGAACATGAATTACAGGCAGTTTGGACGTTTTCCATTACAGGGCTTAGCATGGGCCTCTTCTTGAGTTTTCTGCCTGTCTACACATCCTGACAGACCGGCAACCAAGCCTGGGTGGTGTTTCTTGCTATGGACTGGGTTCTGCTTTCCAGTTTCTGACTTTGTCCTCAGGTGTCACCTATCTTTTTGCTTCTGGGCTTGGCTTCTTTAGGCTGCACAGGATTTTCTCTGGTGCAGGAGGTGTTTCTTTAAAAAGTCTATCCCTTACTTAGTCCAAATAATCGCAGCACCTGACGTCTGCTTGCTTGTGTAAAGGTAGTTACATGTGATGCACATTTGTCTCAGAAGCTGACACTGATTTTCAAGTTTCAAATTGGAAGCAGAGAGCTGTAGAGGGTCCTCTCATTCCGTTTCTCCATCAGCACCCTCCGAACTGTGATGGACCTTTCTTCTGGGAGTCAATAATAAGTCTTAGAGACACACTCAATTAGGAGGCCGACTCTGAAAGTTCGAGGTCATTCTTGCTATGTCACTTAATAAGGTAATGTGACCTCTGGTTCTCTGCAAAACTGAGGCTGATCTCAAGATGAGGTCGTCCCAAAATGCAACCCGCACCGGAGGCGCGAACGGAAGCGGCGCAAGGTTGCATTTTGGGGAAAAACCACAGATCTCGGGAACCAAATTCTTGCTGGAGACCGGCGTTGGCCTAGAAGCGCCCCGGGGCGGAAGGGGTTACGATGATAGAGACGACCGGAGGACTGGAGTAGTGGGAGCCTCGCCGCGGGCAGATCGCCGCGCAGGCGCGAGGGGCGAGTCTGGGTTGGGGGCCGCCCCGACACCCGGAAGTGTGCGCCTAACGGGTCGAGCCCAGCCTTCTGTCCTGGGAGGGGGCGGGGCCCGAGCCCCTCGGAGCGAGGCGCCATAGAGCAGAACGGAGGACCTGGGTCCTAGATAATTCCGGAAGTGGCGTCCCGAGGCGCCTCTCCGTACCATAGAGCCGGAGAGGGTGGCGGTCAGGGGGTCCCGGAGCTCCTCTGCCTAGAGCGGCGAGGTAGCGGTGGCGGCCTGGGAGGGGGAGGAGAGGGAGAGGCGCGAGCGGAAGCGGCCGGGAAGGTCACTTCCGGCCTGGGCGCCCGTCCCCCTGACCCCAGGGTCTGAGTCGCCGCTGCTGCCGCTGCCACCATCCGCGAGGCAGGCGAGAGGAAGAGTGCGGTGTGACGGCCCCGGGGCCGAGGAGGTGAGGAAGGCCGCGGGCTCAGGGGAGCGTGCGCCGAGTGGCTGGCATGAGAGCGCGTCGGGAAGCCGCGCTTCGGACGGGGGTGGGTGGGGAGGCGGGAGGGCGAGCGCGGCAGAGCGGACGAGTGCGCGTGCGTGTCGTGTTAGGGGTGGGGGGTGGGTGGGCGTGAGCGGGCGCGCGGCCCGGGAGTTCGCGCACGCGCCGGAGATGTCGGCGCCGCGGCCTGGGGCAATGCGCGTGCGCTCCTCGGGCGCTTGTGCGGGGCCGGCAGGCACCTGAGTTATCCGGCCGGTGGAGCCCTGGCCTTCCGGACTGTACTTGCAGCGGGTCATGGCCGGAAGTGCCGGGGACTTGTTGCGGGGGCGAGGCTTGATGGGGGAGGGACCCCGCCGCCTGGATGGGTCTGACCGGAAACGGCGGCCCTTGGTCAGTCTAGGCTCTAGTTCTCCCTTGTCCTCTTCTGCCTCACATCGAGTCGCCTGGCCCGTTGCTGCCTCGAGCGCCATGCGCTGGCCTTTGATCCAGCGGGTAATTACGGGATGCAGGTGGCGGGAGGCCCATTCGCGTGCTGACCGGCGGCAGGAAGCACGTCCTGCGAGGGGAAGCGCCGGGCCAAGGTCAGCACCGACTGGATCGTGATGGGCCGCCTGGACTGTTGCCTTTTCCCCCAGGGCGGACTCAGGACTGGGCCCAGCGCGGAGCCCCGCCCCTCAGCAGCCCTCCCGCCTCCACCCCCTCCCACCCCCCCAGTCTGTACAAGAGTAGGTCATAGGCTGACCCCCAAATCCCGGGCATGGGTGCTCCGGCACTTGCAAAAGGTCAGTCGGAAAGTGAATGGCGAGGGAACCGACGCCTGTGTTAACAGCAGGCTAGGAAAGTGAACAAGTAGGGGTGGATAGCAGACCCTGACCCAGTACAGCCTTGGAGAATCGCTCAGGGCGTTATTAAGAGGGCAGCGACTTGATGGCTTCCCGCAACCCTCCATGTTGGGCATTGTTGAGGATCGAGCTAAGGTCTGGCCTCTGCTCTGGGGGAAGCACAAATGGGCTTTAAGCCTCTTGGGTCAAGCACAGCTAACCTTCTCTTCTGCTTCTCCGGAGTCACTGAGTGCTGTGCTGCCATGGCCCAGCACATATGTTCTCATACATTTCTTCTCTCCTACATTCTCCATCTGACCGGGATGGGATGGGAATGCTGGGCTCGGGGTGAAATTCAAGAATGACTTGCAGCCACTGGGATTATTCCCCACGAGCTCTGAAAGCCCAATTCCTTGCTTCTGCTTCCTAAGTTCTTCAGCCATAGATAAAGAAATTTCATGCCGTTCCCCATGAGGACACAACAAGTGTTAACAGTGATAACCCAGGGCAAGGGTTTTCATACTTTGTGTTCAGGCAAAAGTTCAAAAAGTTTCAGGAGCCAGCGATTCCCAGTCTTGGCTCCTTTACAGTTCTATGACCTTGGATGTGTCACTTCCCCTTTCCCAGGCTGTTTCCATCTGCAGTCTACTTAATTGTCACATTGTCACAGTTCCCCGAATATGCCCAGTCCATCAAGACTACAAACTCAGCTAACCCCAGGACATTGAATTGCACTGGTGGGGATGTGGGTTGGAGGGCTGCTCTCAGGGCCAGCCCTGCACACAGGGTGGGTGACACTGGCCAGCTTGACAGGGATCTTGTAGTTCTTCTTTTTGCAGTAGCTCAGGACAGTAGGGCGATATGCCAGTGTCCATGAGAGTTCTAGGCCCAACAGGGCATGGGTGCTGAGTCTTGGACAGGGGGACCCTGGACTTAGGGGAGATGGCAGGATGCATAGCTCAAGGCTATCAGTGACCATGTAGTCACTGGTGGGCACCCATAGCTCCTGTGCGTGCCCAGACACACTTCACAGGCTTTCCAAAACCATATCGTCATTCTCTGTCTGACTAACCAGGGATGTGCCAGGTGTTGGGCCTCCATATGTAGGAGAGACTGAACATTTGATGCCTTATTTTGAGAGGATGGCAGGCACCTGATGCTGAGTTCTCTTGAGGCCCTGGGACAGAAGTGGCCACCTTAGTTTTGGCAAGATAGGACAGATGCTTACTGGTGCCTCTGTGCCCTAGGCCCTAAAGTAGCTTCAGGATACAGTACATGTTTGTGATTGTAGTGCCACTGTTGGAACGGTTCTTTTTGGGCTTGGCTGGATCTGGGGTTACAGCCCTGTTCTTAAGTGCTGGCCCCTGGGTTGGGTTCCTGGTTCCTTATTGTATGGGTAAGCTGTTAGGAGACTGCATACGGGGCTGCTGGCTGGAAGGCTCTTGAGACTTGGCTGCATTCTAGACCTATGGTAGGATGATTGCAGTAGCATAAGCAGACAGGATAGGTGGACGGGACTAATGCTGGTGGCTGCAGTGGGTAGTGAGAATTGAGATCTGTGCCAGCTGTAGTGGAGGCCTCACTGGCCTGCAGGGCGAGTGGAAGCGGAGCTGTCGTGACCTTGAGGCCTCCGGAGTGCACAGAGCTGTGGAGAGACCTCCGAGCCTTGTCCAGGTGGGCTGGGGGACCTGCCGCCACTGTGCGTCTCCTGTTCTGTCTCTGCCTTGGCCTCTCCCTTTGGGCTCCCAGGACAGTGCCTTCTCTCCTGTGCCTGGTGGAGGGTGCCTGGCTTACGGATAGATAATGCTGCCTCAGAGCTAAGGGCAGGGCTGCTCAGAGCATAGTTTTGGGTTTGTGTGCAGATCAGTTGGTCAGGGCGGAGTATAGTTCCTGCCCACCTTCGAGGACTCCTTGTGAGGTTTGGGGGAGGGAAGCCTACAGGAGCTTAGACCCAGCCAACGGGAGCAGATGTTAATCAGGAGCCATGCTGCTGTCCCAAGCGGGAGTCTGGCCTACACAGGTGTGACTGGGCGTGTGCTCGGTAGCTGTGTGAAGTGTTGGCCACTCAGCTGTCTAGCCCTTGAAACAGGTACAGCAGTGACAGTGTGTAAGAAGTGTTTCCTCCAATGGTGGTTGGTAGAGGTGCCTGCCGGCAGGCTTCTTATTCACTCCTGGGCAGGTGTCACGATGTTCTCCCTGGCACTTGAGGGGCTCAGAATCCAAGCTTATGCACTTATAGCACCCTGTACCCCACAGCTTGGTGTCTAATCTGTGCTTGGTGAATGTGATCTGTTCTGTTGGCTAAGGAAGACAGCTGCAGCCGTGGGAAGGGAGGAGTTGGGAAGGCTTCCCAAGGGAGGAACTTTAGATACTGGGCCCTGGCACATGTGCATGTCACCTCAGCAGATCTAGAGAGGTGTAAGGCCAGGTGATATCTACACACCCAGAAAACAGCCCAGCCCAGAGGGTGGGTCTGAGGTGGCCCTGTACTGCAAATGTAATGTAGTGTTTTTAGAGGGTTTTAGGTTTACAGAAAGTTGAGCAGGAGCACTGTTCCCTTATGCCCGTCCACTAACCCCAGGCTCCGGGCTGGATGTTGTTGGTGTCCATTCCACCTCATCCTGAGGTGGCTTGCTGTTCTCAGTAAATCCTGACGGGCACTGTAGTCATCCAGCAAGCACAGTGGACTCTGGAACAGGGTTTGGCTTGTGGCAGTTTTCAGTTACTTTCCATTGGTTAAGAATTCAGGTGCTCAGGAGTGAGTCTGAAGATCTGCAGACACATTTGAGGCTCAGAGCTAGTGCTCAAATCCAGGTTTGGCTTGGCTTCTGCTTCCTGGCTGTGATTGGCCAGGAAGTGCTCCTCAGGAACTGCTCTAGCTGAGGGCCACGTTTACCACAGCTTTACAGTGGAGTAAGAGTCTAGAAGGCTCTCCTGGGGTGGGCGGGGCCAAGGCTTTTCTCTATCCTGACTATGTTTACTTCATTTCCTTGCCAAACAGGCCTTGCTAGCCTTGGTTGGCAGTGACCATACTTTCCTGAAGGGACTAGAGTCCACAGGAAGTGGGTGTGCTAGATCAGTTAGGAGCCAGAGGATCTCATCCACTGAAACACTGGAGGGGGGACCAGGAGGACCAGGAAGTGACTCCGTGCCATGTCTAAATACAGCCTCAGATATGGATAAGTGACGATGTTCTCAGAGTGTGACTACCAAAGCTGGATGAGATGGAGCAGTCCCTACAAGCTCACCTTGTGGGACAAGTCTGAGCCCAGCGATGGCGGACACTGGGATGCATCTGCTGCATGGTGAGGACTGCCTGAGGACTGAGGAGATGGAGGCTCCGCTTTGGTCTGGTGCTGGATGTAGGCCTTGGTTAAAGAGGGAGCTGAGGGCTGGAGAGATGGCTCAGTGGGTAAGAGCACTGACTGCTCTTCCAAAGGTCCTGAGTTCACATCCCGGCAAACACATGGTGGTTCACAACCATCCATAAGAGATCTGACATCCTCTGCTGGGATGTCTGAAGACAGCAACAGTGTACTTGCATATGATAATAAATCAATCTTAAAAAAAAAGAAAAGAACAATTATTTAAAAAAAAAAAAAGAGGGAGCCTAAGAGCCTGGTGTGAGGGGAAAGGCCTCACACAGACAAGGGAAGGCAGAAGGGATCTGCTGGGAAAGCAGAGTGGTTGCTCTGTGGAGCACCCTAGTGGAGCACGGCAGGACAGTGGGAGGGTGAGGCCAGCCAATGCCATCAATGTTCTGCGTTCTCAAGTGATAAGTACCTTAGTACTCGCCCTCAGATCCCAGAAGGAAACAGAAATGATGCCAGAGAGTGAGTACAAAGCTGCCGTGGGTTGGGAGTGGGTCCTGGACAGGAAGAGGAAGTCAGCCCTTGAGGAGAGGAGGAGCCGGAGTCTCCAGAGGGAGTCGGGGTAGGCAGTGAGATTGGGGGTCTGGAAGGCGGGAGGATGGCAAGCTGAGGCCACACGGGGTCCTTTGAGATCTGGGGGTGAATGTGGCTTTTGTGGCTAGTGGGGTGGGTATGTGATGGGGTTGGTTTAGGCGGGATAGTGTTTCCTGCTCATGGCAGTTTTACTAAATTAGGGAGATCCCTTCCATAATATAAATTCACCCACTAAAAGCACAATCTGATGGCTTTTGCCATGGTCACTGCATTTTGGATTTGACACAAGAGATTTTAGAAAATGTCTACTCGCCTCAGCCCTAGGAGCCATTGTATCTCCTCTATGGCAGTGCTTCCCAGCCTTCTAATGCTGGGACCCTTTAGTGCAGTTCCTCATGTAGTGCTGACCCCCAACCATAACATTAACTGATTTTGCTGCTAATTGTTTAGGTAAATATCTGCTATGCAGGACATCTGATGTGTGACCCCAGCTGGGGTCTCAGTGGACAGGTTGCTCCGTGGGTTTGCGTATTTTAGGTGTCTTACATAGAGTTGAGCAGTCTATGTTGTCCTGAATTTGGCTTGCTTTACAAGCAGAAAGCCTTGGAGGGTCACCTTTGCTCTCTGTGTCTTTGTGGCCATGTGTGTGTGGTGTGTCATGTTGGCTGTTTGTGTGCATGGGCTCGTTTGGGCTTCTGGGTTTACGGCTTCCCTGACCGTTTACATCTAGAGTTCCATGTGACAGGATTTTACTCTAGAGTGTAGACTAGTAAATGGCTGCATTGATGGTGACTGCTTGTGTAACCTGGAAGGCTGGCCTGGTGCTTTCCGAAGCAGGTCAGCACTTTGCCCTCTCCGCACTCAGGCCACAGGCTCTCCAGCCCCTTTACCCTGTTTGTGGGGTCGGGGTCTCAGCTCTCCTCCCCCAGGCCTGGCTGCCCCTCCTGGCCCTGCGGTTGCAGCTCTGCACTGGTCCTCAAGCTCTGCAGCCACTGAGCCGTCTGCCTCAGCTCGTCTGCCCAGGGTTTTATTTCACGCTATTTGAACTGAGTGAAAGATTAAGGTCATGGAGTGGAGAGAGGTCTTGAGAGGTTTAGTCTAGATCCAGAACTGGGGTGCCAGTGAGGGAGGAGAGAGAACAGAGGAGACACTGGCTTGGTTGGGGCCTTTGAGAAAGGGGGAGATGAAGTCCTTGCTGGTGAACCAGGGGGGTGGGTGTGGGTATAGAGAGGGTGCTTGAGACGCAGAAGTGGATGGGGGCACTTGGTGACAGTGAAGTCCGAGAGGGTGTTTGTGAATGAGAACTGGTAGAGAGCAGGCCGCCTGGAGGTGGTAAGGAAGGAGAGGCCCTGGCAGGCAGAGCAGCACTCCTGCCTGCTGGGAGGAGGAGGGGAGGGAGGCATTCCTGCCTGGAAGCCAGTGAGGGAGCTGAGGGCCAGGAGGGGCTTTGCAACCGGGCCCAGCCGATGGGGGCAGGGGGGGGGCGCGGAAGTAGGATTGGCAGCAGAAGAAAGCAAGGGGATAATTGGTGGGCAGGCATCCAGAGGGGGGGTGGGTGGGACCTAATAACAACAATAATAACAATAATTTGTCTGGGTTAATAGCTCTGTCAGATCCATGTGCTAATTGGATTGCTTAAGGGCCCTGCTGGGAGGGGTGGGGCTGAGGGAGGGTGCCCTTTCTTTTACCTCTGCAAGGTGGAGGTCAGAGCAGGCTGAGCTCTGTAGAGGCTGGAGGTGCTGGCTGAGCTGGGAGAGGAGGAGGACGACGAGGGGGGGATGGACCTCCAGGGTCCTGTTTGTTCGGAAGGTGCCTAGCAGCTTGCTGCCTGGGCTGTTGGATGTCTGCAGAGATTCTAGAGACTGAAGCTAGAGGACAAAGCCTGTCACAGGCAGGCACGAGCTCTGCACCGGGCATCCATGCACATTGTGGAGTTTTCTTGTGCTCAGGGTGGGGCCTTCTCTGTGGGAACTCTTAGAGACTAGGGAGTTGGGTTGTGGCTCCTAAGAGTCCCCTGGTTCCTCTATGCCTCCCTGCAGATATGGCATCCCCACGCTGTGAGATATTGGGTGGGTCCCACACTTCAAGAACTTTGAACAAGAGGGCCAGTAGTTGAAGAATGGGTGGGATTGGAGAGATGGCTCAGCGGTTAAAAGCACTGACTGCTCTTCTGGAGGTCCTGAGTTCAAATCCTAGGAACCACATGGTGGCTCACAACCATCTGTAATGAGATTGAATTCCCTCTTCTGGAGTATCTGAAGACAGTTACAGTGTATTCACATATAATAAATAAATAATCTTAAAAAACACATAAGAATGGGTGGATGAACACATGGGAGGACTGGGTTTTCTTTTTGAACCCTTTTCAAGAATATGAATCCCGATTCATCTCCATAAGCTTGCTTCCACTGGCGGCTTCACACAGCCCTGTGAAACATCTGTCGTGTTCGGATACAGCGGAGGCCTTAAGAGCTTTGCCTTGCTCAGGGTCACGGTGTGCAGCTGTGGTAACACGGCTGAGCTTCCCGGTTGGGGTTGTCCAGGTGAAGAGAGGCGGTGCCTCTGTCTGGTATCTGGCCTGCTCTCCGCTTGTTTGCTCAAGTCAGTCAGGTGTTGTGAGCTCCTGCAGAACACTCTGTCCTGCTCTAGGCAGCCACCTAGATGGCCTTACAGCCCTGCTACCTAGAGGACACACACAAGAGGGCACCTCTGAGGCTTGGTAGAGATCTGCCTCTACCTCACAGGTAAACCCAGGTTCCTGTGTTGTGTGGCCTGCTGCTCCTCTTTGCCAGTTTGCCGGCAGGGGCCTGGAGCAAAGCAAAAGATTATGCAACAAGGCAGGAGGAACAAAGTGCCTGCCCTTTCTGAGGTTAGAATCTGCAGGGCACTTGGCGTGTGTTGTGGAGAACATACATGGATGGCAAGTCTTTCCCAGTTATTCATTTCTAAAACCGTCATTGACTGTGCCTGAGGCTCACCATTTTGCCCCACTGCCTGGTCAGCAGGCCCCAGGGAACCCTGTGTCCCCACTCCCCAGCAGTGGGTGTGGGTATGCTGCCCTAGCCAGCCTTTACAAGGGTGTTGGGGACTGACGTCAGTCTGTCTGCTGCGTCACAGGCCTTTTCAGGCTTGAGTTGTTCATCTCCCCAGCCCCTTCCAGGAAATTTTATATGGTGTACAAGCCATGGGATAGGAATCCACGCTCCTATATCCTGGGCCCAGCAGTGCCTTGGAATTGTGTGCTGCCTTGGTTGAGAGGGACTCACACAGTAGTCAGCAGCAGCAGCAGCAGCAGCAGCATATGGCCTGTAGAGATACACGCTAGGCTGCCCTGTTAACAGGCTGTGCTTCCTACCAGGGCTTTTCCTCATGACTCCCAGGCCTCAGCTTTGAAAGCTGCCCTTAGTTTTGCATTCCATGCTCCTTGACATTAGAAGTCAACTAAACTTTTCTTATAATTGGCCAGATAGTGCAAACCTAAATTGTCATTCATATAGGTGACTTGGAACTTTTGAAATCTGACTATTTGAAGGGAGACATCATGTGTTAGGAAGGGTTTGGCCAGGCTGGCAGACCTTTTCCAGCCAGCACAGGTTAGGCTCCGCATCTGTGCCTGTGACGCCGCCAGTTCTCTGTGGCCAGCGTTGCCTGGGGGTTGCTTCACTGCCTGGTCAGTATAGTGTGGCGTTCTGGTTTTTGGGAAAGAGGCTGTTCTCCTCTGACCACTGAAGACATTCTGCGGGGCTGAGGTGAAGAATTGCAGGCTCCCCCACCCCCACCCTCCTTCCTGCAGGAAGTTGGATGGAGCTGGGAATTCCCAGCAGCTCGAGCTGTTTAAAGTGAGAGCACAGCATCACACTTGGCAACCGCCTTCACAGGCCAGGTCTCTCCAGCTCCGGGAGCTCCTGGCAGTACCTGCCGCTCAAGTCCCGTTCTTCCTTCCCCCTTAGGTACTTGTATACTTTTAAAAAAGGTTACTTTCCATTAAAGGTATTTGTGTGCTGAAAATGTGCTGCTGTTTTATTATTTTTTCTCCTGAGACAGAGTTCTCTGAGTCAATAGCCCGGGCTGTCCTGGAACCCACTCCATAGACCAGACTGGCCTCAAACTCAGATTTGCCTGCCTCTGCCTCTCTAATTAAAGGCATGTGCCACTACTGCAACACCTGAACATATGTTGCTTTAAAGCAAGTCCATAGTTGGGTGGTATATTAATATATTCAGAGATTGCATAGCAATCTCTGCTGTCTAGTCCTGAATGTTTCCATTACCTGTCAGGAAGCCCATACCTCTTCATGGTCACTGCCACTTCTGTCCTCGCACGGCAGCCACTCACTAGTCTGCTTCCTGTCTGTGGACTTGTCCGGAGCATCCACACCCATGGACTCCTGCACCCTGTGACCCTGGGCTTAGGGACCTTAAGTAGTTCACTCACCCGATCCTGAGCTTAGGGGTCTTGGGCAGTTCATACCAGAAACCTAGTCCTGGTGACCTCGGGCTCCGTGTTAGGCAGTTTATGCACCTGGAGCCTTATACCACGTGACTTCTGCCTTAGTGACCTTTGTCATTTCATGCAACCATATTGCCCTGGACTTAGTGAGCTTGGGAAGTCCACGCATATGGATTAACGGGCTTAGTTCTCGTTCCTTCTCTAGCATTTGCTGTCTGTTTTTAGCTGCCACACAGCGCTGCATGCCTACCCACTCATGATGTTGCACAGATGGGTGTTTTCTCTGGCGTATGCCAAGAATGGAACTGTAAGGTTTCTCGGTAACTGCTTACCGCTTGAGAAATGTACTGTTTTTCCGAGCGACAGTGCCATCTGACATTTTCCCAGTGTACTTCAAGTTCTCTTTGTGGAGTTCTCTTGTTTGTTTCACTTTTAAGACAAGAGCTCATGTAACCCAGTGCTTTTTCATGCATCATGTAGCAGAGGTGTGCCTCCTGCCTCTGCGTCTCAGGCGCTGGTATTAACAGGTGTGCACCACGACATCGAGCTTCCTTTGGAGTTTGGTGTTCATGGTGTGCCACCTGGGGCCTGGAAGGGTTGGGTCTTGTGTAGGGGAGGCAGACCTTTCTCTTTCCTAGAGTTGAGGGCTGTGTCTGAGAAATGAGCTGACATAAAGCAGATTGACTAGAAGGAAGCTTGGCTACCTCCTTACATGTGAAAGCCAGGCCCTGTGGGTGACTGGGCTGCGGCTGGCGTGGATGGAGGACTGTCCGTGCAGATGTCCCTTCCTTGCCCTTGGCTCTTGTCTCTGACAAGATAGTTTATTCCCCTGGAACAGCGGGGCTGTGTCTCAAGAGGAAGCTGTGCTTTGGCTTTCAGGAATAAAGGGAGTCATTCCTGTCTCCACAGACGTTGAGCTGAAATCATTCCTTGCCTGGTGGTATGTTCTGGTGAGGTTCTGCTGTTTTGTCAGCTTTTGCCCACACAACTGCCCGTTCTGTTTTATAGTCTTTAAGGTTGTCAGATGAGGAAAATGGATAGAATGGAAGAGACTTAGACTCGATGACACCTATTGGTGTCATACCCTGATGGCCCGTGACTGCCTTTTCTGCTGCCCCACTACCACCACCCCCCTACCCCCCTGTCCCCTGTCCCCCCACCCATCCCCGTTCCTGTCCCAACTCCTACACATTCACATGGTGGTTGTGGCATAGGCTCCTGAGGCTTGCTGACATTTGTCACGCCTCCTAGTTTCCCCTTTAACCCTTGCCGGTTTCTCCCCCAGGAGCTTCTGGAGAGGTAATCATGCGGTAGTGCCCGCGCAACACCTGTGCACATTCCCAGAGCTGTTGAGACCTGGCTGCAGCGCCTGGCGACCACTGGGTCTGTCTGATCTTTTTTTGTGGTCCTGCCTTCTGGGGCAGGACCACGTACTGGGATTCATCGAGTTTTGTCTTTTAAGCTTCTGCTTTGCCCAGTACCATTTGCCTGTGTTTTCATTCACACCACTGCTGTCTGGTACGGGCACTTGGGCTGCCTGGCGCTGCTGTGGGTGCTGAAGGTCCCATGGGTAGTGCTGGCCTAGGAAGAGATGTCCGAGGACTGACTAACTTGGTACAACGTGAAGTGGCACTGGAATTGAGGCGCGTAAAGGGTGGGTAGACAGGCCTTTTGAGGAGGTGACTCTCATCTCAAACATAGTCTGGCAGAGACGGTTGTCATCACATGCTTAAAGGCTCTCAGGGGCCGGGAGGAACACAGCTGAGGGGGCCCAGGTGGGCGGGCTGGTGGGGAACCTGTGGTTCAGGGACTTCCCGAGGGCTGGCCTAGAAGACCTGTATGTTAGTTACCGTTGCCTTGTGGCTCAGGCTTGCCCAGCCCTGCTGCCTGCGGTTGGCTTGGGGTATAAATTTAGGAAGCAAGTCAGTCCACATGTCTGCTGCAGGAGGTATAGACTTTCTGTGTCTGAAATTCTTTTTCTGGGGTATAGGGGTAGCAGGTTCGAGACAGGGATTCTCTGTAACAGAGCCCTTGGCTGTCCTGGACTCATTTTGTAAAGCAGGCTGGCCTTGAACTCAGAGATCACCCTGCCTCTGCTTCCCAAGTGCTGGGATTTAAAGGCCACCATGTCTGGCCCTTGAAATTTCCTTGTGTTGCTCATATTTATGTAGAAATGGACAGCCTTCTGACACTGCTGTCCCAGTTGTCCTTGAGCATCCTCGGTTTAAGGAGTCCTTTAGTTGGGTGCTGTATGGCATGCGGGCCTCTGCCAGTATGGATCAGATCTGCATGGTCGGGTCGGAACCCATGCACCTCTGTCCTCCACATCGTCCATGAGGAAACTGAGTCATGGCACTGTCCTGCCTGTTTCCAGCTTTGGGGAGCTGAGCAGGGGTCTGGGAGGGTGACTGTGGCCTGTTTAGCAAATGGGGGCTGAACAGTGTCTGGAGTCAGGGTGCCGTGGCTTGAGCCACCACCGTCTGGTGCAGGCTCCTGCCTGCTGTGCAGTCTTTGTTCCCTTGCGCTGTAACCCCTGTCCCCTGTCTTTTACCTTTTCCACAGGGAGCCAGGCATGGAGCTTCGGGAAGAAGCGTGGTCTCCGGGGCCACTGGACTCCGAGGACCAGCAGATGGCCAGTCACGAGAACCCAGGTGAGGTGGCCTCGGTGGTCCCTCAGCCAACCCCACTACTCTCCCGCCAGGCCAGGGAACCATCCTTGTAACTCTGGTTGCCTGGACTCCTGCCCCTTGCCCTCCACGAGCCCCACACTCCCAGCTTAGAAGGAGAGGCTGTGATCAGGTCCCCAAGGGTCCTCTCAGCAGGACCACCCAGGGCCGTGGAGCCGCCTTTTGTCTCATGTCTGCAGCTAGCTGCTGTTGGGTGCCCCTTTGTGCCCCATATCCTGTTCTGGCTCCAAGAGTACCCTGTCTGCTTTGCGGTTGCCCTCACATGGGTGGGCCCCCAAACCCAGGGTCTGGAAGGCGGAATGAATGCGGGAAGGACCAGGAAGGGGACTCTGAGGTCACATGGGAAGATTTGGGAAGGGTGGGCTGGCCTAAATATGAAATGATTCCCTTTTAAGTGTTGGCAACATGTGTTCTGTTTGTTTAATAAAGCATTATTGGGTTGAGAAACTCTCCTGTGGGTTATGTGGAGCTAGGTTGTCGGGTAAGACCCGTCCTGGCCCACCGCCACGCTCCTCCCTCCCCTGCTGATTCCAGCCTGAGGACAAGAAAGCTCCTGAGAAGGCACTGTGAGTGGGCCCGGGTGTGTCTGACACCTGGAGCACACGGCATTGGTTTCCTCCACGTTAATAAATTGGTGCTTACAACACATTGCTTCAGTGTTCCTTAGACTTTACTGTCATGGCCCAAGGCTGTTGTCACCTCCACCTGTACACTGCCACGCACCCACCTGTGTGGGATTGCAATAAAAGTTTGGCACAATCCTGACAACTCCGTTCACGCCCGCCGACCTGAGGTGCCACTGCTCTGCTTGGGCAGACGGACCCCAGCACCTTCAAGTGCTGGGCTTCACACTCGGGCTGAGAGAGTGCAGCCTAAGGTGGGGCCAGCCCGGATAAGAAACAAAACAGGCGAGACGGGCACCTGGTGGAATCAGAACAAAGTGCTCCCCCTGCCCCAGGCCTGCAAGGACAGCAGGGACTAGGGTGTGGGGGATGGTAACTCTGGCTTAGCCGAGTGTCCAGGAGCGCTGAGGGGCCTTCTGCCAGAGACTGGGACGAAGGTCTCCCCACAGCCCCACCACAGTTCTTGCTGAGAGAGAGAGAGAGAGAGAGAGAGAGAGGGGGGGGGCAGGCAGACAGACAGACAGACAGACCGACCTTGATTCTAAACTGTTTATTGGTTGTTCATCCTGGAGAACAGGTGCGTACACATTCCCCAGGGTGGGTCAGGAAGGAATGTCCCAGAAGGGAAGCTTATTGGCTAAACCTTGGAGCCCCCCCCCCAGCTCCCGCATTAGCATGGAGACCTCTGTGTCCTCTGTGTCTGTGTCACCAGAGCCGCGGTCATGTTCTTTATGTGGGGAGTTGTGGTCTCCTGTTCCGGGCCAGGGATGTGGGTGGATCTGGTCGGGAGTAGGTGAGATACCCACTGTCGTCAGGTGGGTGCGGGGTTTCTGACCCCACTCCACCTTGCTCGGTTCCCTGGTGTGGCCCGCTGCCCCGTACTGACTGGCCTAGTTTCCTGTCTGTTGCTATGCTAAAATAACAACAGAACATTACTTAGGGGAGAAGGGCTTTTAATTCCAGGTTCCTCATGTCATGAAGTCACAGTGGCAGGGACTTGAAACAGTGCATCACAGCCGAGAGCACAGGGGATGAATGCGTGTCTGCTAGCTTGGGCCCAGTTGGATTTCTTTCCATTACCTTTATTTTTTTTTTTAAATACCTTTCCTTCTCTTATTTATTTATTTATTTATTTATTTATTTATTTATTTATTTATTTATTGTGAGTACACTGTAGCTGTCTTCAGACACACCAGGAAGAGAGCATCAGGTCTCATTGCAGACCGTTGTGAGCCACCACATGGTTGCTGGAATTTGAACTCAGGACATCCGGAAGAGCAGTCAGTGCTCTTAATCGCTGAGCCATCTCTCCAGCACGATTTCTTTCCATTTTTAATAGTTTAATTTTCCCTGATTAGGGGAATGATACCCTCACAATGGGCTGGCTCTTTCCACATCAGTTAACTGATGACAGTTCCCATAGACATACCCACAGGACATCTCGGTGTAGACAGCCAGGTTAATGTAGGTTGTGTGAGGTTGACAGAGCTGTCTAGCACACTGATGTTGCTTTCCCTAGGCTCTGCCTCACTCACGTGCTGGTCTGGTCATCGCATCTGACTGGGCACCAATGATGGCTCTCAGCACGCACTGGCTCTGCACAGTGGGTGCCATGTTGTCAGATTGGCAGAGGGCTGGATTGTGGGGTTCTAGGATTCCGGGGTTCTAGGATTCCTTTCTTCTTTCTCTCCTTCCTTCCTTCCTTCCTTCCTTCCTTCCTTCCTTCCTTCCTTCCTTCCTTCCTTCCTTCCTTCCTTCCTCTCTCTCTCTCTCTCTCTCTCCCTCCCTCCCTCCCTCCTTTCTTTTCTTTTCTTTTCTTTCTTTCTTCCTTCCTTCCTTCCTTCCTTTCTTTCTTTCTTTCTTTCTTTCTTTCTTTCTTTCTTTCTTTCTTTCTTTCTTTCTTTCTTTCTTTCTTTCTTTCTTTCTTTCTTTCTTTCTTTCTCTTTCTTTCTCTCTCTCCCTCCCTCCCTCCCTCCCTCCCTCCCTCCCTCCCTCCCTCCCTCCCTCCCTCCCTCCCGTCCGTCCGTCTTGAACTTACACATTTCTGGGAAGCCTGTTCAACCAGAGGGGCTGCTGCCGCAGGCGCTGCCCGAACGGCACTTCAGTGTGTCCTCTCAGTGCGCAGACCCTTGGAGGTCAGGCTGCCTGCTGCCCGGCCTTACTGTTGAATGTGGATTTGGGGCCGAGGCTGAGCAGCTGTCGTCGGGATGGGGTGAAAGAAGATCTGGGTCTCCCTAGGCAGCCGTAGTTTCGTAGTTGATCTCTTAGGCTGCTTTTCTCCTGGCTGCTCCAGCTGCCATGTGAAATGGGCAGTGGCCGTGGCCAGGGAGACCCCTCCACACTGGCTTGGTCCTTAGCTCAGGGACAGGATGCTCGGAAAGAAAAACAGAAAAGGGCTTTCAGCTGCTGTTTGGTAGTGTCCTCCTGGGTGATGAGGAGGCTCTGTCCTCCGGGTACAACATTGCACCCACCCTGCTATGCACCTTGGTCACCAGGGAGAGCTTACTTCAAAACTGTAGAACAGGCCTTGAATCTTCCCAGGTCTCTCTGTAGGAATACAGCAGCACATAGCCAAACCCCAAATCCAGAGTCCTTAGAGCACACTGACAGTTGTCAGGCCTTGAGCATCCTTGCTAGCTCTAGCAGACAGCAGATGGGATAATCACCTCAGCCTGGGTATGTTGGGGTGGCTAAGAGGAAGGTGGCAGAAGAGATGACCCTCAGGTATTCATCTGGGAATCTTGGGGACAGGGGTAGGGACACGCTCAGAAAAAGTAGGTGTTTTGTGCAGAACCTTGTGGGACATGAGAGGACAGGGAGGCCAGTGCCTGGAGCAGCCTGGGTTCTTCAGCCAGCTAGGTCCAGCCCTGCAGGACACAGCCCAGCTGGTCCCTGTCGTGAGTGGGGAGGGGGAGGGGGAGAGTGTCTGATAGTAGTAGGGTGGCAGAAGGCCATTGGTGTGACCACAGTAGAAACGACCAAGCCCATCCTATCGCTTTATAGACAGGTAACCAGGGTACGTTCCTCCAGAGCTCTGGATTGCTTAGATGTGCTGAAAGAGACCATGGCATGCAGGAGAACCACGATCAGAGAACTTTTCAATGGAGCAAACTTAGGAAAGATTCAGAGTCAAAACCCAAATCATCTCAGAGTAAAAAGACTAACAGCAAGTCAAGGGAATAGGCACATTGTTCCTCAAATACTAAAGGTGAGCGAGCGTCCAAGAGCACGGACATTGACCTTCCAGAAGAGCCGACTGTGACTGCAGCTCCACAGTCCGACAGCTCTGGGCATCTGTACCCACACCCACAACGCCCTGCACCCCACCCCATAATACATATAAGTCAAATTTATTTTTAAAATGTGAAAGTGGGATAATTGTAAGATGAAAATGATTTTTTGCCTATTTTTGTTAAGTTTTTGCTTTTTGAGACAGGGTTTCTCTGTGTAGCCCTGGCTGTCCTGGAACTCACTCTGTAGACCAGGAGAACAGCACTGCCCAGGAAACATGAAAAATTTAAGAGATGCAAATGGAGTAAAGAGTGGGGTTTAGGCAGAGAAAGTGTGACGTAGGTTAGACTGAGGCCCTGACACATTGGAAGCAAGGAACAGAGTGCTGCTCCTACCCAGGACCCAGGCTCCATTATCAGCACCCGTGTCTCACGGCTGTGTGGAACTCCGGCTCCTGCTCCAGGAATCTAGCGCCTCTCTGGCCTCCAGGTGATCTATACACTTGTGGCATTCATATGCACAGACACGTGCACATGCAAATATAGATACATCCTAAAACCTAATTCATGTGAGGAGCCCTGCCCTGCACTGGGGCTGTTGCGAGAACCAGGCAGCAACAGTGAGAGGGACTGTGAAGAGCAGGGCGCTGGTAGGGCTCAGTCGCAGCACTCTACTGTAAAGAGCAGGGCGCTGGGTAGGGCTCAGTCGCAGCACTCTACTGTAAAGAGCAGGTGCCGGTAGGGCTCAGTCGCAGCACTCTACTATAAAGAGCAGGGTGCCGGTAGGTAGGGATCAGTCGCAGCACTCTACTGTAAAGAGCAGGGCGCTGGGTAGGGCTCAGTCGCAGCACTCTACTGTAAAGAGCAGGGTGCCGGTAGGTAGGGCTCAGTCGCAGCACTCTACTGTAAAGAGCAGGGCGCCGGTAGGGCTCAGTCGCAGCACTCTACTGTAAAGAGCAGGGCGCTGGGTAGGGCTCAGTCGCAGCACTCTACTGTAAAGAGCAGGGCGCCGGTAGGGCTCAGTCGCAGCACTCTACTGTAAAGAGCAGGGCGCCGGTAGGGCTCAGTCGCAGCACTCTACTGTAAAGAGCAGGGCGCTGGTAGGGCTCAGTCGCAGCACTCTACTGTAAAGAGCAGGGTGCTGGGTAGGGCTCAGTCGCAGCACTCTACTGTAAAGAGCAGGGTGCTGGTAGGGCTCAGTCGCAGCACTCTACTGTAAAGAGCAGGGCGTCGGTAGGTAGGGCTCAGTCGCAGCACACCGTAGCATGTGCCCAGGGCCCTGCGTGTAATCCTGCCTGCTGTAAAACCAAACTCCAGCTTCCCGGCAGAATGACTTAGAAGGAGAGGAAAGGCCGCTGCTACACTTCCTGACAAAAGTCTAAATCTGTGACAGTATGCGGGTGAGAGGTCAGCCAAGAGTTCAAAGGGCGTTGACAAAGAGCAAGAGCCAGTTAAGTCCTCACCTGGGTGCCTTTCCCGGAAAAGCTATGCTGACTGAGCTTTGTACAACCCCAGTGACCAGGAAGAGACAAAATGTGGGCCGCGGGCGTGGGCTTCATTGGGACAAAGAACTAGAGGCCACCCAGATGCCTGCCCACGAAGACGACTGAGGGAAGGACAGAGCCTCCATAGGACAAGGAAGGCAGCAGGGGTCAGTCCTGTAAGCGGCCGCAGTGTTCTGATTCTGTCGTCACCCACAGAGCCGTGGCGAGGTGAGGATAGGCAGTGTCTCTGTGGAGAAAAGGAGGACTGCATAGCTTAAATAAAAACCTTTGCTTTCTGAGGATTCATATGGCAAGCACCAGTGTGGAGTTTTATTTGAAAACAAGACACAAAACAGGCACCTCCTGATTCTGCTCCCTGAAGACTGCGTTGGCAGGCTGACCTGGAGGCTCTAGGGCAAGAAGCAGATAAGCTAAACGGACTTGTTGAGGGCACCAGAGCCCAGGGTAGACCACGGGCCTTGCAGAGGTCCCCACTCAGAGTTGGCAGTTTAGCCAAAGTGAATTTAACATAACATTCGTTTTTGCTGTGGTACTGAGGATCCAACCTGGAGTCTTGGCTAGACGTTCTAGACAAGGGTGCTACGCTACCACAGAGCTACATCCCCAGTCCTGTTTCTATTTTTATTTTGAGACAGAGGCTTGCGAAGTTGGCTTTGAGCTCCTAGCCCAAGCAGGCCTTGAACTTTCAAACCTGCCTCAGCCTCCCGCGTAGCTGGGATTGCAGGTCTGTGTCACCAGAACCAGCCTGTAGCGTGAGTTTCATATGATGCCAGGAAGGGGGGAGATTGATTTGCTGAAGAATAGAGAACCTTGAATACTGGGCACAGATGGTCCGCCTACAGCCTCCTGAAGTGACCAAGTACCAAGACCCTGATGGGGTGTCGTGAAATCAGTATAACTGCTATCTCACAAAACAAAATAGCTGCCCCTTCTGTGTCCAGTTAGTCTGTGATCTGAGCATGGTCCCAAGCGGTACCAGAAACTTGAGAAAGAACCAGGCAGCATCTCAAGGCTGCCTTTGGCAAGGGTGAGCTGCCAGTCTAATGGTCCAGAGGTGAGGTTGCAAGTTCCATCTCGCTGCTGGGGTATGTGAACTCGGCTCAGGCAGACAAAACACAGAATGCTAGGCTGCATTTTACCCTGTGCCAACATCAAGGTGCTGGGTATGCCGGGGTGGGGGGTGGGGCGAAGGGGTGGGGGGGCAGGCACCGCTCTGGTGGGAAAATGCAGCCGAAGATGGGCATCTCAGCCTGCGTGAGAAACGGTGCGGGCTGAGGCCAGAGCTGGGGCTCCTAACTCCTTGGTGTCCTGCTGCCACTGGAGGCTAGGTGGAGTGTGGGATGGAGGGGTCCTGGGGGGCCAGGGCTGCTAAGGAGCGAATGTCCGGGAGCCTAGAGGGGCCTTCTGCAGGAGACTCGGGCGGTGCAGGCTCTGCAGGACGAACCCACAACGCCCCCATGACGGTTCTTGCTGAGACAGAGAGAGAGAGAGAGAGAGAGAGAGAGAGAGAGAGAGAGAGAGAGAGAGAGAGAGAGAGAGGCAGGCAGGCAGACAGACAGACAGACAGACCTTGATTCTAAACTGTTTATTGGTTGTTCATCCTGAGAACAGGTGCGTACACATTCCCCAGGGTGGGTCAGGAAGGAATGTCCCAGAAGGGAAGCTTATTGGCTAAACCTTGGAGCCCCGCCAGCTCCCACATTAGCTTGGAGACCTCTGTGTCCTCTGTGTCTGTGTCACCAGAGCCGCGGTCATGTTCTTTATGTGGGGAGTTGTGGTCTCCTGTTCCGGGCCAGGGATGTGGGTGGATCTGGTCGGGAGTAGGTGAGATACCCACTGTCGTCAGGTGGGTGCGGGGTTTCTGACCCCACTCGACCTTGCTCGGTTCCCTGGTGTAGCCCGCTGCCCCGCAGATGTACTGTGTGGCTGGCAGAGACATAGATGCCTGGTTCTAACGTTTTGAAATTTTATTTTATGTATAAATGTTTTGCCAGTGTGTGTGTGTGTGTGTGTGTGTGTGTGTGTATGTAGACCACATATTTCCCTGGTGCCTGGGGAGGTCAGAGAGGGTGTCGGAGCTACATAGGGTTGTGAGTCGCCATATGGGTGCTGGGAATCAAACCTGAGTCCTCTGCAAGGGCAGCAAGGGCCCTTGATCACTGAGCCGTCTCTGAAGACCGCACTGAGGGGAAAAAAAGACGTTGCCAGCCCTGTCTTCCCTGAGACAGTGCGGTCGAGAGCAGCCGCCCTCCTGAGCTGGCCGTCTGTCCCTCGCTACGTGCCCACAGCACCTCTTTCCGACTCCATTGCTCTTTAGAACCTGCTGTTCTGTGGAGCACACGTTCTGGCCCACTTGAATTCCAGGCATCAGCTAAACAGGAACTCCACCTTTTATGTGATTAGCTCCCGGGGACTTAATATCTGCTTATCTACAAAGCAGGCGCACTAAGCAGACCAACCAGACAGTGGAGGAAGGTCAGAGCCTGGGGGAGGAGCCTGCCTGCTCCATCACTGAGCTCCTTACCAGCCTTCCCGGTTCTCGGACGGCCCCTCCCTCCCTAGGTTGTCACCTGAGCCTGTATTCAGCATTCAGAGTCCATGTCTGACTGCAAATGCTGTGTGGAGATGCACACAGCACACTGGCACTCTGAATTTCTGAGCTTTACAATGTTTTCAGTTCTACTCTGTGTGCATGGGAGGTTGTGCGGCAAGCATGTCACCGAGCACGTGGAGGCCAGGGCACAGCCTGAGGTGTATGTGGCCTTCTGCCATGTGCGTACTGTGACTGCGTTGAGACTGTGGGGCTCAGCACACCCTGACCTGCTCGCTCGCTCAGCTGACTTCCAGGCCCCGCCATGACACTGAACACACGCATCACTGTATTTGTTTTACCCTCATCTCCACCACCCTCCCCATGCACGCACTGGTCCCTTCCCCCCATAGTCCTCCTGCTCTCTCCTCGCCCTGCCGTCAGGCCTGGCCCAGCTCAGCCCCCTTCTACTGTCTACTTCATTCTCCCATATGTGCATTTAAGTGTGTGTGTGTGTCACTGTCACTGAGGCTGCCTTGCCAGGGGGATCCCGGAATCCATTTGTCTCTACCCACCAGGCAGCACTGGAGGTTCAGGTCTGCACGGCCATACACGGGTGTTGGGGATTTGAACTTGGAACCTTTTGCTTTCACAGCAAGTGAACTCCATCTCCCCCCGCCCCCAACCATATACATTATAGTTTCAGCTATTTTTCTTAAGATTTCATTCTTTCATTATTTCTCTGAATAAAATGGTGTTGTATGTAACTATTGTTTTGGGGAAGGGCTTCTAAGCTCGCCTCATTTCTGGGCACTTGTGATTAACAGCAGCAGTGAGCACAGTTGGGCAGGTATCTCTGCTCTGCCCACCTTGGGCCTACATTGTTTCCCACGTGAACCATGCTCATCCGTTTTGCCTTAGACTAGTTAGTAAATCTCAGCCTTGAGTATGTGGAGCCACCCAGGTTGGCTTGTGACAGTCCATCTGACGTTGGGGGTTAAAGCAGGGGGGGGGGCTGAAGGTCCTAGGGCTTCACGGGGAGCCCCCTCCCCCGACTTTGAGGTTGGAACTGCTGCAGATGTGTGAAGCCAGTGACCTGGTGTGGCTGCTCAGTAGGTCCGGTTGAGCACTGCACATCTTGGCTTCCTGGTTCCATCACCACGCACCGAGCCCTGGAACCTGGATATTTCTTCCGAGGAAAGAAGGGCAACCAGGGCACAGCCCCCCACAAGGACCTTGGTTTTGATCCAGGAATTTACAGATACCAAAGAGGATTTGAAGACAGTTGATCGGACTTAGAGGGAGAGAGAGATTCATAAGGCTCAGGGTATTCAGGAGAAGGGAGACAGAAAGTCACAGTTTTAATAGTTTCTTTTTTTAAAAAAAATTATTTATTATTATAAATAAGTACACTGTAGGCATCTTCAGACACACCAGAAGAGGGCATCAGGTCTCATCACAGATGGTTGTGAGCCACCATGTGGTTGCTGGGATTTGAACTCAGGACCTTCATAAGAACAGCCAGTGCTCTTAACCGCTGAGCCATCTCTCCAGCCATAATAGTTTCTTTTCAATAGAGCTTGACAGAGTAGAGACTGGGCCCCAGGGCCCCAGGCCCAGCAGGGTCTTGTTCACACAGGTTCTGATGGTATGGGAATTAAGTGGGAGCAGCTCTTCACAGTAGGACCAAACAAAGAGGGAATGTTTAATCTTTGCAGTTCTGACCTGCAGTCAGCTAAGAGTTGCTGTGTGGCCCAGAACTCAGGACGTCTAGGATGGGTATAGCAACAGTGGACGCTTGCCTGTCTTCTCCTTGCTTGTGGGGCTGGTCAAGCCCTGTCACTTCAGCCTTAGCCGTCCAGTCAGTTGTCACGGTCTGTATACCCTCTGCTGAACTGATTTTGAAGTAGCCCCTGAAGGCTCCGAGAGTTCCCATCTTAACCTTTGAAGGCAGCCTCCTGTTGAGTTTTCTACAGCTCCTCCACCTCCCAATGAGGCCCAGCTGTGGTGGTCTGCAGGCAGCCTTTCCCAGTGGAGCTGCGGGGCATTGGACCCTGCCTCCTTCCCTCGTCTCCATGCCTGTTGTTATCTGTCTGGCTTCAGGCAGGCCTCCTCAGACTATAAACCTGGACTTCTCCTTCTCAGTGTAGGAGGGACCTTGCCTCGAGCTCACTGTCACCCAGCCCTGACAGGGAGGGAGAAAGATGGCCTTCCAGACCTCTGTGGGCTTGGAGGAGAGCTATGGGCCGTTCACATCCTTTGTCTCAGAAAGCTGACTCTGATGGTCGTGTCTCCATTGCAGAGTTCCCCCTCCCTAGGATCCCATTCTAAGGAAGCAGATGCGGGCTTGGCACAGCCTCGGAGTGAGCTATAGTCACTCATTTGCAAGATTAGCTCTGGGGTAGCACTTGAGCTGTGGAGCTGGTGAGAGAGAGCACCCCAGGGGCCGTGAGAGCCTGACAGAGACGCTGTCTGGGTGGGTTGGCAGGGAACACCTGGTGAGGCCCCGGCCTATGACTGCGGGCCTTGGTTCTGCTGGGAAATGGGGAGGCAGAGGAAGTTTGAGGGGTGGGCAGGCCCCTGGGGAGATAGCAGGCAGGGTGCTCCAGGCCTGGGCAGGACCGGTCAGCCTGGGACGGGAGACGCGTGTAGAAAGGCTGGGCTGCCTTGGGAGGTGGGTGTTGTTTCCAGTTGTCCAGACCAAGGCTCCTCTTCTGTAGTTGTCCATGGTGTGTGTGTGTGGGGGGTGAGGGGTGGGGACAGTCCAACTTAGTTTGTAATAGAGGCTAACTATGTGGTTGGGCCTCGCATGCCCAGGCAGAGGGGTGAGCATACCTCCCAAGCTCAGGTCCCACCTTCTTTGTCTAACTTGTTTCTCCTTTTCTGTTGCCTACCCAGCAGTCGCAAATGTCCAGATGTGACACCATTACTTCCTAGCCTGCAGGCCTGGCCCTCCCATCCTGACTGGGGTTCAGAGGCGACTTGTCTTGTGCTTCCCCTTGCACCCTTCCCTTTGCCCACTGCAGCTTTGGTCAGTAGACCTTTGTGGGGGCCTGGTCGCCTTAGGTCTGCAGGTCCAGAGAAAGACTAGCAGAGAGGCCATGCTTGCAGAAGAAAAACAAGTATTAGGGAGATGGGTTACGAACACAAAAATACTTGAAGTGCCTCAAGTGGTTGGTGTCCTATGGGATAAGGTGTGCTGGATACGCATGGGTACAACACAGCAGTCCTCACGTTGGAGGAACCCGGAAAGCACGAGCTGCCCTGGGCCACTCAGTCAGCTGGAATCCATTGGTAGCCCGCCCATGGGCGTTCCCTGTGGGTCCACCACCTCTGACTTGCCTCCTCCTCCCTCTTGCTTTGCAGTGGGCATCCTCATCATGGATGACGATGACGTCCCCAGCTGGCCCCCGACCAAGCTGTCCCCACCCCAGTCTGCACCTCCTCCTGGGCCCCCGCCCCGGCCCCGGCCGCCAGCACCCTACATCTGCACTGAGTGTGGCAAAAGCTTCAGCCATTGGTCGAAGCTGACGCGGCACCAACGCACGCACACAGGCGAGCGGCCCAACGCCTGTACCGACTGCGGCAAGACCTTCTCACAGAGCTCGCACCTGGTGCAGCACCGGCGCATCCACACGGGCGAGAAGCCCTACGCCTGCTCAGAGTGCGGCAAGCGCTTCAGCTGGAGCTCCAACCTCATGCAGCACCAGCGCATCCACACGGGCGAGAAGCCCTACACTTGCCCCGACTGCGGCCGCAGCTTCACCCAGAGCAAGAGCCTGGCCAAGCACCGGCGCTCCCACAGCGGTCTAAAGCCCTTCGTGTGCCCGCGCTGCGGCCGTGGCTTCAGCCAGCCCAAGAGCCTGGCACGCCACCTGCGGTTGCACCCAGAGTTGTCAGGGCCAGGTGTGGCGGCCAAGGTGCTAGCAGCCAGCGTGCGGCGTGCCAAGGCGCCCGAGGAGGCCACAGCAGCGGACGGCGAACTCGCCATCCCAGTGGGCGACGGCGAGGGCATCATCGTGGTGGGCCCGCCAGGGGATGGCGCTGCTGCAGCCGCGGCTCTGGCCGGGGTGGGGACGCGGGCTACGGGGACACGGTCACGCAGGGCGCCGGCGCCCAAGCCATACGTGTGCATGGAGTGTGGGAAGGGCTTTGGGCACGGGGCTGGGCTGCTGGCCCACCAGCGTGCTCAACACGGGGACGGGCTGGGGGTGGCGGGTGGGGAGGAGCCTGCACACATCTGCGTGGAGTGTGGCGAGGGCTTCGTGCAGGGTGCCGCCCTGCGGAGACACAAGAAGATCCATGCAGTTGGGGCGCCTTCGGTCTGCAGCAGCTGCGGACAGAGTTTCTATCGGGCGGGTGGAGAGGACGATGGCGAGGACCAGTCGGCTGTGGCGCGGTGTGCGGAGTGTCGGGGTGGGGAAGCCCGGTAGGGACGGGACGCCCGGGGGGTGGACAGGGCCCCTCGGGCTCGGTGGGGACGATCAGTGAGCAAGACCACGAAGGAGGCCCAGAGAGAACCAGACCGAAAGGAGCAGCGGCCTTGTCTCTCTTCCCTACTCCGTGCTGTTCTGGGAGTGAGGGGACCCGCAGCTATCCGTTCTCAGGACTGCCCGCAGCCTCTCTGCTGACCCGCCCTGCCTCCTGGCGGACCTGACCTTTGTAGGTTCCCAGTCTGGGAGCCAGTCTTAGAGAACTGCAAGGATCAGTTGGCACTAGACCCCCAAGGGAAAGACCATCCCCTCCACTGCAGGTGAATGGAGGGAATCCTGGTGTATGCATCGAGAGGGTCTTCCTTCTAGAATTTTCTTTTAATCATACCGTTTGACCCCCCCCCCCCAATCCATTATGTTTTCTGCCCCATGGGTTCTCATCGATTTTCTGCCCCAAGTCGTTCCTCTTTCTCCTGGATTTGCAGGAGCAGAGGTGTGAAGTGGCCTCCTGTTCGTAGCACGGTCTTATTGAGAGAATGGGGTCCTGTGTGTTTCCCGTCCTGGCGGTGGAAGAAGGGATATGGGGGCAATAAATGGCATTATTCAATTGTCCCAGCACTGCCTGTTTCTTGAGTTTGGGATGGAGAAGGGAGAGAGATTAAATGGAGCTGTCCTCACTTTGGTGTGCACAAGTGACAAGCAGATGGAGGGTGACCATGTTGGACCCAGAGTGTCCCAAACCTGTTCTGGAAAAGACACGTGCTTGCCGAGGAGCCCCTTGCTGACCTGGTACAAGGTCACTGTTGAGATGGTGGCCTGTTCCTGTTGGGTAAGGGATGGCTTATGGAGGACATAGAAATAGCACACCCCTCCCTGGTCCAAGTTTTAGTCACTGGTCAGCCATATCTGCATTCTCTACAGAGCGGGTCTGCGTTGTCTGCAGAGCGGGTCTGCGTTGTCTGCAGAGCGGGTCTGCGTTGTCTGCAGAGCGGGTCTGCGTTCTCTACAGAGCGGGTCTGCGTTCTCTACAGAGCGGGTCTGCGTTCTCTGCAGCGCGGGTCTGCGTTCTCTGCAGAGCGGGTCTGCGTTCTCTACAGAGCGGGTCTGCGTTCTCTACAGAGCGGGTCTGCGTTCTCTACAGAGCGGGTCTGCGTTCTCTGCAGAGCGGGTCTGCGTTCTCTGCAGAGCGGGTCTGCGTTCTTTACAGAGCGGGTCTGCATTCTCTACAGAGCGGGTCTGCGTTCTCTGCAGAGCGGGTCTGCGTTCTCTGCAGAGCGGGTCTGCGTTCTCTGCAGAGCAGGCTGTATCTTGATGGCTGCTGCTGTTCAGTGAAGGGGATTAGAGGAGGAGGAGGAACTTGGGGCAGGTTGTTTCTGGACCCAATACCCAAGTGAGGACAGGATGTTGGCAGTTACCCTGGCATGCTTTGCTCCAGATCCTGCTCAGTGCCAGTCCAGTGCATTCCCAGACCTCCTGCAGCTGCAGGATCAGACGGGACCTCATTGTTAGGTGCAGTTTCTTGGGCGCAGTTCCCAGCTCAAGTAATTTGGGAACATGCCAGATGCACGGATCTTTTTTAATATATAGAACAGTGTCTGACATGTTTAATGATGCCAGCTCTCCCCTCCTCCTCCTCGTCCATCTTGGTAGACTTGAAAATGGCACACAGCTTCCCTGCCAAAACCAGTTCCCAGCTAGTCATGCAGCCATATTCTCCATAGAGCAGGCTGAACAGGGTGGGGTGCTGCTGTCCAGCGATGAAGTGGACGATGGGAGGAGGAGACGAGCAGGAGCAGGAACAGCTGACATACACTGAACTTGTTCGGTCATCAAACCTTCCAATCATTCATAAAGCATCTTGGTGCTGGCATGCTAATTTCTGCCACCATATGGTGCCTGTCAGCACCATGGACAGAGAGTGCAGCCGAGGTCTCTTCCAATGGAGCCCCTCTCCCACTCAGTCCACGGGCATCCTAGTTTCTGACCCAAGTATGCCCTACTAGGAGGAACTGTCCCATTTTCCAGCTAAGGAACCAGGTCAACAGAGGTCAAGTGTTGTGCCCAGGTTCTCTCAGTTGAGAAATAGCAGATATTAACCACTAGACTATAAGTCTATAGACTGTGCTTCATTGAAAACAGCCCACATAGTTGACTTTTTTTTTTAAACATCGATTCATTGATTATGTGTGTGAATTTGCATGTGGTAGTCAGAGGACAACCTGTAGGAATTACTTCTCTACTTCCACTCTGTGGATTCTGGGATCAACCTCTGGCCATGAGTCTTGAAGGCAGGCGCCTGTCCCTGCTACGCCACCTCATCAACTCATATAGAATGTATTCTTTGATACGGTGATTTGGGCTGATGGGAGCTGTGCTGGGGGAATTTGGTCAAAGAATTGGTATTTGATCACAGTAGGGTTTTTTTTGTTTTGTTTTGTTTTTCAGGTATGGGGGAAAGCCTACCAACTCTCTCATAGTAGCTTCTACAGTCCTTAAGTCATCATCCTTTGACATACTTAGTACAAAAACAAGGCTTAGTTTTTGTAAAGTTAGCACACAGAATTAAAATATGTATTTTTTTGAGACATGGTATCACATAGTCCTGTGTGGATGAAGATGTCCTTCGTCTGACCCTCCTGCCTCCCTTCTCAGTGCTGTGACTGAATATGTGAACTGCCTCACTCAGAGGAGAACTGTGCTCCTGGGGCCAGAGGGTTCTGTGGTTAAAATCACATCCTACTCTTGCAAAGAACCTGGATTCAGTTCCCAGCACCCACATGAATTGCTTGTAACTCCAACTCCAGTGTGTCCCCTATACGGTCTCTGCAGGAACACACACACACACACACACACACACGCACACGCACACGCACACACACACACACACACGCGTGCGCACACACATGCACACACTCATACACACACATGCACATGCACATACACATGCACGCATGCACACACGCACACACACAGACACATACACGCACGCGCGTGCACACACGCACACACACACGCATACGCATGCATGCATACACACATGCACACACACATGCACGCACACATACACGCACGCACACACCCACACGCACGCACAGACATGCACACGCATGCACGCATACACACACACGCATGCACACACACACACACACACACACACCCTTTAGAATGTTTCACTATGACAAATACATTTGCTCTTCCGTTCATACTGTCCTTCCCCTTTCCGCTCCACCTCTCCTTAGTCCCTCTGCGTCTACAAATAGTTCCCCCTTCTGCTTTCACACCATACACTCAGAAACAGATCTGCTTTCTGCACAGGGGAAAATGGCACACTAGAGGGTTTAAAGAACTGCCTTCTGGGGCTGGAGAGACGGCTCAGCAGGTAAAGACTGTTCTTCCAAAGGTCATAAGTTCAAATCCCAGCAACCACATGGTGGCTCACAACCATCTGTAAAGAGATCTGACGCCCTCTTCTGGTGTCTGGAAACAGCTACAGTGTACTTACATATAACACATAAATCTTTAAAAAAACTGCCTTCTCTACGCCAGCAAGATGATCCAGTGGGTGAAGGTCCTTGCTAGGAAGCCTGGAAACTCGAGTTTACTCCCTGGGATTCACCTGGTGGACGGAGACAGCTGCCTCCTAATAGGTGTCCTGGGACCTGCACATTGTGTGCACCCCGTGACTGTGCTCACGCCTACACTCTCCTACAGTAGTGATGTTACTCTCTGGATGTGAGCATGCTCTGCAGACCATCCTTTCCATACCTGTCCTTTGCTAGCACCCGCCATCTGTTACCTGCCTACCGCCGGTTTACCCCGCTTTTGCAGGCGCCCGGCCGCTGAGCCGCACCCCGCCTCAGTTTACCTTCTCTTTACCATCATCACCTGGGTTTCCGTCAAGTGCACTTACCTGTGGTGGACTAGAGGGTACATGTCTTAATTTCTCTCCCACTCTCTCTCCCTCCCCCATCTCTTCCTCTCTCTCCCTTCTCCCCCTCCTTTCCTCTTTCCCGTTCCAGCCTGATCTCAAACTTGCTTCCTTCTGATTTTGGTAATCTTGACCTTCTGATTTTCCCGCCTCACCCTCCTGAGTGCTGGCATCACAGAGTTTTCGACTATGCTGGGTTTTAAGTGATGTTGGGGACACAATCCAGATCTTTACACATTCCGGGCATGTTCTCTACAAACTAAGCCACTATCAGGTTATATAACCTCCCATCAGGTTAGTAGTGCCCAAACATCGGTGCGGATTTAAGGGGTTTAGTTATTGTTTGCTTTGTTTCTGACTCCCTGCTTCTTACCAATGCCACTGCAGGAACCCATGCCCACGAAAGGAACATATGCAAGCACGCGCATGTGTGTGCGTGTGTGTGTGTGTGCATACATGTGCGTGTGTGTGTGTGTGTGCGCGCGCGTGTGCGTGTGCATTTGCTTCTGGCAGGTAAAGCTGTCTCACTCGTGAGAGATGGGACTAATTTACCACGCCCGTTGGCAGTGCACAGGGTGGCTCCTCACTCCACCTTCTCCAGTGAGGGCGTCGTTATGGTGGATTTTAGGTGGACTGATTCTAGGCGGGGAAAATTTAATGGACACTAGCTATGTGCTTGAAACACTGAAGGTGTCAGATGTAGAAACTGACCCCAGAGACTTGAGGGACTTAAGTCTCCAAACCTGACAGTCCGAGTTCTTTTCTTTTCTTTTTTCTTTTCTCTTTTCATTTCTTCTTCTTATTAGATATTGCTTTGTTTACATTTCAAATGTAACCCTTTCTGAGCTACCCCTCTAAAAACCCCCTATCCCATCTCCCCCCCCCATTTACTCCACCCACCCCCCAATTTCCTGACTTGCATTCCCTTATACTGAGGCATCGAGCCTTCTCAGGACCAATAACCTTTCCTCTCATTAACGTCTGAAATGGTCATCTGCTGCTACATATGTAGCCATGGGTCCCTCCATGTTTACTCTTTGGTTGGTGGTTTAGTCCCAGGGAGTTCTGGGGGTACTGGTTGGTAGGTTTCACCTATAGAGCTACAAACCCCTTGTGTTTTCCTGTATTTCTTTAAGAGAGTTATTTATGTCCTTCTTGAAGCCCTCTATCAGCATCATGACCTGTGATTTTAAATACAAATCTTGCTTTTCCAAGTGTGTTGGGGTATCCAGGACTTGCTGTTGTGGCAGAATTGGGTTCGGATGGTGTCATGCTGCCTTGATTTCTGTTGGTTATCTCTGTTGTTAGCTGGTCCTGCTGTCTCTGGCTGGAGCTTGTGCCTCCTGTGTGCCTGCAAGCCTTTCTCAACACCCCTGGGTGACTGGCTCTCCCCTGGCACAGAGTGCTGTGGTTCTGCTCAGTTCCTGGGTGCAGATGGAGCCAGGACTGACCCTGTCTCAGCTGCTCTGCCACTCCTGTGTTCCTGCCCTCCTGGCTGCACCTGCCTGCTCAGTCGCCAGAGAGATGGCCACAGTCCAAGTTCTATCTCTAGGACCTGCATGGTGGGAGGAGAGACACTTGCACATTATTAGTCTCCCCCAACCCTTGATATTTCGAGGCAGGGTTTCTCTGTGTAGCCCTGGCTGTCCTGGCACTGACTAGGTAGACCAGGCTGGCCTGGAACTCAGAGATCCACCTGCCTCTGCCTCCTGAGTGCTGGAATTAAAGGCATGCACCACTACTATTACCTGGCCAGTCCTGGCACATTTTTCACACGTGCACCCCACCCAAGCAATCGAAAACCAAACCAAACAAAAATAGTTGAAAAAAGTCCTGGCTGCCTCTGTTTTTCACTGGAGACATCGCACAGCATGGACCAGACTTGCAGAAGAGACAATCCCAAAGGCCTGTTACCTCCCATGACAGAATCAGAAATTAGCAGGCAGCTCGCGACTCTGACTGTGTCTGAATCAGCAACTTTGCAAGAATAAAGGGAAAGCCATTGGATGTTATACTGATATTTCCAAGACTAACATAAATAAGTAGCACTCAGTCCCGGGACAGGGAGGTTGTGGCCCATGCAAGAAACACCTAGTGACATTTTTGGCTGCTGCATCTGGGGCAGGTGAGTCTTTCTGGCATGCGGCATGTTTTCCTGCATCCCACAGTGCACAGGAAAGCCCCTGAAAGAGAAGAAGGCAGCCGCAGTGTCAGGTAACAAATAAATGGCCGGTGACCAGGAACAAGTGAAAGGAACCTTCCTCCTCGCCAGCTCCGTTCCTCAGACATGGCGCTCTACTGCCACCTGGTGTGCACTTAGGGAACTTCAAGCGCTCAAGAGTATACAGGATTAGAGGGAACCCGCACATACCCAATCTGCAGGACGTTGCAATGATGGCAGAGATAAGTAAGCTAAACTGAGATTTACAGTCAAATACAAAGAATGGGGGCAGGAGAGATGGCTCAGTGGTTAGGAGCACGTCTTGCTCTTGCAGAGGACCGCATATCCTGGTCCCCACATCAGGAACTTGCACCCTCCTATAACTCCAGCTTCAGGGGATCAAACACTGCCCTCTGAGGACACTCATGTCCACCGATCCACACATAGAAAACCAAAGCCCTTAAAAATACAGAGAACTGGCACCTCCCAGCCTCGCCTCATACCCTGGCACCCTGGCAACCTGTGGTAACGTTACCACATTCCCTAAGGTGACTGTGTCCTGTCTGCCATGGTGCTCCCATTGCAAAGAACAAATGTAAATAAGAACCAGGAGGTCAGCATTCGGGAGGGTAGTCTGAGTATGACTATCATTTGTCTGAGAACCACAAACATTTTGGAGTTTGTTCTTGGCTGACTGGAGGTGGAGCCCTTGTGAGGGTAGTTTTGGTTTCCAGGCCTCAGCAGGAGCCAGAGGCCAAGCAGCCTGAGCTTTGGGGCTCTCCACAGACAGTGGGGGAGCAGCTTGAGTGCTGGAGCCCTTGGCCCTTGACTGTCAGGCTTAGTTCATACAGATTTTTGTTGTGTTTTTGAGACAAAGTCGCATTCTTTAGATTTAATATTTATGTATACGGGCATCTTGCCTGCACGTGTGTCTGTGCACCACATGCACACCTGGTGCTCTTGGAGGCCAGAGAAGGCTAGCAGATCCCCTGAAACAGGAGCTATAGATAATATTGAGCCACTACTCACAACTGGGAATCAAACTCAGGTCCACTGGGAGAGCAGCCAGTGCTCATAACCACTGAGCCATCTTTTCTAGCCCTCACAGGTTATTTTTGCCATCTGTCCTGGTAGATGAAATGAACTGTAAGGTTGAAAGGGTGCAGGCATCTAGTTGTCCATAGAACACACAGCTTCTGGGGATCATATGCATTGATCCAAACACAGTCTCGTGTGTGTGTGTGTGTGTGTGTGTGTGTGTGTGTGTGTGTGTTGGCCTTGAAAGTTAAATAGCTGAGGGTGACTTGATCTGGCTCTCCTGCCTTCCCAGTTGCATGCTGAGATTACAAGACTATGCTACCATCATCCCTGGCTAATAAGTATCAATAGCCAACCCAAGCATCCGTGTACACGGGATCTGTCTGTCAAATGATGAGGGTGGCCACAGTGTTCCGAAGGATCGACACTTCCCTAGACTTTGGAAGACTACCGTGGCCCCTCCCATCCCCCATTCTCCTCACAGATCATGTCACATTAGCCAAATGTCTTGGTGCTGCATAATGTGAACTCTCCTAAGAGGAGGCATTCTTGCAAAGCAGCCCCAAGCAGGGACAATGCTAATGATATCAACATAGAATAGCTACATACTTCTACTCCTGGTAAAAGTTCAATCATTTGTGTGACTGGAAGAAGGGAAGCCAGGGTGTGTGTAGAGAGGCCGGAGGATAACTTGGGAACTCAGTTCTCCCTTTCCCTCATGTAAGTCTTAGGGATCTAACTAAGGCGAGCAGTCTCGGTAACAGGTGCCTGTGCTCACTGAGTTAGCTTGCCTCTGCTCCCAGAAATACGCTTTTCATTCTCGTTACAAGACTTGGTAGGGGGTCAGGCCAGACACCTGACTTTAAGGCTTTCTTCTTTTCAAAACAGGGTCTCATTATGTAGGCTCTGCTGTCCTGGAAATCGCCCTGTGGACCACCATGCTGTCCTGCCACCTACGTGCTGGGATCCAAGGTCTGTGAAAACTTGCATGCTTTCAGCAGGGGTGGGCCGACAACGTTCTCAGGCTTCAGAAATGCTTTTTTTTTTTTTTGCATTATGAGGCTCCCAAAAAATTAAAAGAAGCTGTGTGAGGCACACGGAAGTGGGCCCACACTTCCCTGGTGCTCCAGGCACAAGGACGGCATCCAGAGCAGACGTCCTGGCTTTGAGGGGTGGCTCTACCATCTACTCTACGGGAATGCGCGGCACCCCATGACTCTGAATCCTTGTAAGATGGGCAGAAGCTACTCATGTCTTTGGTGCCGTGAGGGTCTGTAGCTATATACAGTATACGCACGCATCACAGGAGCACAGCAAGGAGATGGTGTCTATGTATGTATATGCATATTTTTGGACATGTGTACACATGTATGTGGGTCTCCATGCTTCTGTGTGAATGTGCACATGGAACCATTTCTCCCTTCACTTGGTGCTGTGAGAATATTTTCTTTCTCCATCTCCCAGCACTGGGATTTCAAGCATATGCCCCCATACCTGGCTTTTTACATGGTTGTGTGTATCAAATTTAGACCCCCAAGCTTCTTGCATGATAAGCCCTTTGAGCAGTTTCAAATGGACATGGAAGATCAATGTAAGTATATATATATATATATATGTATATATATATATACATATATATATATATATATATACATAATTAATATTTATATATTATGGGAAGACTGCCAGGTTCTTATATCAACTTTGTATTGATATATATTAAAATAGTTTTTTTGGTTTTTTTGATTTTGGTTTTCTCGAGACAGTGTTTCCCTGTGTAGCCCTGGCTGTCCTGGAACTCACTCTGTAGACCAGGCTGGCCTCGAACTCAGGAATCCGCCTGCCTCTGCCTCCCAAGTGCTGGGATTACAGGTGTGCGCCACCACTGCCCGGCTAAAATAGTTTTAAAGCATGGCTGGCTGGGTGTGGAACACAAGCGTGGTCCTTGAGTGTGTCCCACAACTGCTCCATCATGGAGCTAGACCTCCTCCCTGTCCCCTGTCCAGTCTGGTCCAGTGCTGTCATTGCTGTGGCACGCCTCCCCACTCCCACCACCCAAAATAAAGTTGCTGTAATGCCTGAGAGCCTGAGTCTGATCCTGGGGTCTTGCTTGATGGAAGCAGAGAACTGACTCTCCTAAGTTGTCCTCTGACTGCCACACATAGAGACGGAGACACACGCATGCATGCACGCACACAAAACAGAAAGGGCATCATTTTAAATGATCTCTTCTTTCAGCATGAGATTTGCTTTTTAAGATTTATTTATTTATTATTTGTGAGTACACTGTAGCTGTCTTCAGACACACCAGAAGGGGGTGACAGATCTCATTACAGATGGTTGTGAGCCACCGTGTGGTTGCTGAGATTTGGGCTCAGGACCTCCAGAAGAGCAGTCAGTGCTCTTAACCACTGAGCCATCTCTCCAGCCCCTCAGCATGAGGTTTTTGGTGCTTTGCTTCTGGACCTCTTTATTGGGATATTTACTAGTTTACAAAGACTTAGGTGTACAAAAACCTGGGAGTACAGAGAGATGTTATATCTTTGGTATTTTTCTCCTTTGAGTCTACTGAGAGGACCACCATTTTTCCTCTCTGTTGCAGGATGTGAGGGGCCACAGTCACCGAGGGTTCTCAGAACACTTGGCTGATCTCAGCAGACAGCTGCAGGTGGGGACAGGTCCTCAGTGATGGTGACAGATGTCAGGGGATTCTAGAATGCTGACTCCTGGGTTAAGGATCTAGATCAGTGTTCTCAGCCTTACTGCTGCTGTCCTCTCATGCAGTTCTTCATGCTGTGGTGACCCCAACCATAAGGTGATTTTCCTCCCTGCTTTGTAACTCCACTTTTACTACTGTTATTATCATGTAAATATCTGATGGGCTGGATCTTTGATATTTGACCCCACTTCCCAAAGTGGTCAGACCCACAGGTTAACACAGGTCTAGGAAGTATGACTACACCTTCTCCACCGCTATGATCCCACACATTCCACACATACTTATTTACTTTAAGAAAACTTTTATTTCTTTATTCAGTGTGTAAGAGGGAGTAATTTTCAGGAGTCAGTCCTCTCCTTCCATGTGTTGGTCCCAGGAATTGAGCTCAGGTCATCAGACTTGACGGCAAGCACCTTTGTCAAAGGAGCCATCGCGCTGGCCCTGCACAAGCATTGGGGACATCTCAGATTTACATGGAACCTCATCGGGTGATGTCATAGCTTTTTCCCTAGTGTAGTTTATGGCATCTCTAGCTATATGAAATTGAGATTGTGTGTGGACGTTCCTTGTGCCCTCCAGATCTCTTGCTGTGAGGTTCTTGCCTGATGCCCCAGGAGTTCTGACATTATCAGCTGGTGTGGACCATTTTTCAATCAGGAGATGTTGTGAAAACCTGCAGTGAGCAAGACTTCTGAGGTGCCCAGTCTAGCTCAGACATGCACAGTAGTGCTCTTTTTATTCTGTTCTCTGTGAGGAGTGACTGTGGCCATGGAGGTGTGTCTAGCCTGTGGCCTGAAGACCACTTGAGTTAAGGGATAGCTATGAATGTGAATTCAACACACTTCACACATACACACACACACACACATACACACACTCATGTGCACTGGTATGTGCACAAACACACAAAATTAAAATTAGAAAAAAAATAATGAATGCAGAGGAAAATAGAAACATTAACTAAAGCAGTACAGTCTGGAAACTTCCTGATATTATGAAAATTTCATCCAAATGATTATCAAACTAGGAACCCTGGGTAGGAAAAAAATGAAGATAATACTTTCATATTAGGGCTAATAGAGTCCAAAGGGAAAGGAGAAACTCTAGAATGTCATTTTGTAAACATAATGATTACAAAATATCAGAATATTTTTCCTAAAATTTATTCTCTTACATCCCAGTATCAGCCCCTCCCTCCTCCCAGGGCCCCGCCCTCATACGGCCTCTACCCCCTTTCCCCTCCCCTTCTCATCTGAGAAGTAGGAGCCCCCCCTCCGAAGCCCAGGTGTCCGAACTCTTAAAATCAAATGACACTGGCTAAAGGGATCATGGCTGTGGAAGGATGACCCTGTGTCTTCAAAAGAAACTGAACTCCACGCTTTAACTTTCTAATTCTTTAATGCTTAAAAATGATTTCTTTGTTTTCTTTTACCTGCATTGGTATTTTGCTTCCATGGACATCTGTGAGGGCATCTGGTCACCCAGAACTTGAGTTACAGACAGATGTGAGCTGCCCTGGGGGTGCTGGGAATTGAACCCAGGCTTTCTGGAAGAGTAACAGTGCTCTTAACTCCTAACCCTTCTCTCCAGCCCCCTAATTCTTGATGTACATATGATTTCTAGCCATGCTCCTTTGGTTATGTCCTGGAGTCCATGCAATCTCCATCTTCATTTCTTTACTTTTTACTGTCCATTTCCATATCTTCCTTTATTTCAGTTTAGATAAATGTATTATATTGATCTTTTAAATATTTTGGGTTTATGATTGTTCATTTCCAATTTTATTTACTTAAAAAATGTTTCAAGGACGTCTCTCCTGTGGCTCAGGTTGGTCTTGAGCTCTCTCCATAGCTGAAGATGTCTTTGAACTCTTCTTCTTCCTCTCATTAAGTTCTGGGATTGCAGGTGTGCAGCACCGCCCCTGGGATTGCAGACGCTGTACACCACTGACCCTGGGTTATGAAACACTTGGAACTTGAACTCAGAACCTCTTGCATACTGGGTAAGCACTTTACTGAGCTGCACCCCGACTCCTCAGTTTTTATTTCAATTACTCACTATTAATATTTGTATTTGTTTATTTACTCACTTATGTTCTTTGATTATTAAAATAATTTTCATTGTGTACATCCATTGTACATGACTGTGTTATAAAGGGACATTTGTATGTGCAATGGATATTCCTGGTTGTCAACTTGACTACATCTAGAATGAACTACAATCCAGAATTGGAGGGCTCACCTGTGATCCAGCTCTTGAGATTGGAAGACACAAGTTTCTGACCTGGATCTTGACATGGAGATCTTGAGGCATAGTGGCTATGAAAAGCTTAGGCCCAGGCAAGGTAGTGCATGCTTTTAACCACAGGAGACTGAACAGGGAGATCTGAGTTCAAGGTAAGCCTGAGACAAGTACCAGATCCAGGCTTAGTGGTACACACCTCTAATCTTGGCCATACTTTCTGATGGAGACCGACACAAGGACATTGGAAGAAGGAGGATTCAGTCTTTTTTGCCACTTGCACTTACTTGCCAGCACATCTGTTGACTCTATTTCTACAGAAGACCAGCGGAAACAAGTAGCCTCGTGGGACTGAGCACCTACTAGACTCTTGGCCTTCCCATTCACAGCTGCCCATTGGTGGGTTAGTTGGACTACAGAGTGTAAGTCATTACAATAAATTCCCTTAATATAGAGAGACATTGCATACATTCTGTGACTCTAGAGAACCCTGACTAGTACAGTACGCACATGTATAGTGCATGAAACATATTTCTCCCATTGCTGCCTTACCTTCTCTTTTATTGCTTCTCCCCTAACTTTTTCTAGTTCCTCTTAAAAATGTTTCAGTTTTAAAATTTTTATGTGAATAGATTTCATGCCTGCCTATATGTCTATGTACTACATGAATTCAGGGTCTGTGGAGATCAGTAAAGGGTGACTTATACCCTGGTATTGAGGATACATATGGTTGTGAGCTGCTATGTGAGTACTAGGAATCAAATCTTGTTTCTCTGCTAGAACAGCAAGTGCTCTTAACTACAGAGCCGTCTCTCCTGAACTTTTAATTTTTCCATCTTTTTTATTTACTTACTTACATATTCACTTTACAACCTGATTGCACCCCTCCACTGCCCCTTTTCCTCCCAGTCTCCCTCACCCCTCCCTCTCACATCAGAGAAAAGGGAAGTCCCTCCTGGGTACCAACCCACCCAGGCACCTCAAGTTACTGTGACACTTGGCACAGCCTCTCCCACTGAGGCCAGACAAAGCAGCCCAGTTAGGGGAACAGGATCCACAGTCAGGCATCTGAGTCAGGGACAGCCCCCAATCCAGTTGTTGGGGGTCCTACATGAAGACAAAGCTGCACATCTGCTACATAAGTGCAGGGGCCTAGGTCCAGCACTCCTATGTTCCTTGGCTGATGGTTTGTTTCTTGGAACTCCCAAGGGTAGAGGACAGTTGACTCTGATGGTCTTCTGTGGAGTCCCTATCCCCTAAAGGTTCCCCAATCCTCCCCACAACTCTTCCATGACTTCCTGAGCTTGGTCTCACATTTAGCCGTGGGTCTTTGCATCTGTTTCAGTAGCTGCTGTGTGGAGCCTCTCAGAAGACAATTATTGTGAATCCAGGCTGACAGATACTAACACAACCTGAGGCTCCAAAGTAGGAAGGCAGGCCTATGATGTTCTATTGATCCTCTGAGGACAGATCAGCACATTTATGTCTGTCTCACACAGGGCACCTATTTATCAAGGCCAGCAGTGACAAATTTAGCTGTCAACAGTGTCTTCACATGTTCTATCATTGTGACAAGGCTTTGACCAACAATGAGGTATCAAAGCCTCACAATGTGGCCCTGTGAATCCACTGTCCATGCACACAGTAGTACTGGTTTCCTCCATCCACACGCAGATCTCCATGGAGATGTGGCTGACTGGCACATTCATCAAAGTTGAGTTCCCAATGGTCTCCAAGAAGTCTAGGTGCACAGTCACAGAAGTGATCCCCAAGAGAATCCTGACTCATGGGGCATCATGTAGACACAGCTGGGATCCACATCCATCAACTACCAACTCACAGTTCACTATAGAATACTCTCAAGGACAGACTCATGTGTCTACTCACTGAAGTCTCCCAGAGTTTTAAAAATTGTGTCTGTGTATGTATGTATGTATGTATGTATGCATGTATGTATGTATGTATGTATGTATGTATGTATGCATGTGTATGTATGTATGTTTGCATGTATGTATGCGTGTGTATGTATGTATGCGTGTGTATGTATGTGTGTATGTGTATGTATGTTTGTATGTATGTGTGTATATATGTATGTGTGTATGTATGTATGTGTGTATGTATGTATTTATGTGTGTGTCTGTCTGTATGTGTGTGTATGTATGTATGTGCATGTATGTATGTATGTGTGTATGTATGTATGTGTATGTATGTATTTGTGTGTGTGTGTATGTATGTATGTATGCATGTATGTATGCATGTAAGAGTGTGTAGGTGTTTGAACACTCTCCTGTGGGTGCCGCAGAGGCTAGAAGACAACATTACAGCCTGTGGAGCTGCTGTTACAGATGTTTGTGAGGGATCTGAGATGGATTTTGGGAGCTGAACCCCAGTCCTCTGCAAGAGCAACAAGTACTCTTAACTTCTGAGCCTTCCTTCCAGCCATTTAAAGTAAAATTTTAGCATTCAAATAACAGGATTCATGATTACATTTTATACACAAATGTTATAACACTTTGTTTTGTTGGTCTTCCTCCCACCACCCTCCTCCTCCCTCATCTTCCCACCACCCTCCTCCCTCCACCTGTTCCTCCCACCACCCTTCTCCCACCACCCTCCTCCCACCACACTCCTCCCTCTACCTGTTCCTCCCACCACCCTCCTCCCTCCACCTGTTCCTCCCACCACCCTCCTCCCACCGCCCTCCTTCTTGCAGCATGCGGCCTTTTCGCTTCATCTAAATAATGACTTCTACTTTCTTTCCTTTTCTTTTATAGAAAAGAGGATTTTGTTTTTTCTTCACATAACATTCTGATCGAGGTCTTCCTTCCCTCTACTCCTCCCATTCCCTCCCTACCTCTTCTCCCACCTGGATCCACTCCCTTTCTCCCATTAGGAAAAAAAAATGGACTTCTAAGAAGTAATAGTTCTAAGAGCTATGAAAACATGAAATGCAATGATTACAATAAAAACCTGTTATATTGGAGTTGGACAATATAAACAAAGAGAAGGAAAAGTACCCAAAAGAAGGTGTAAGAATCAGTGACACACTCATTCACAGACTCAGGAGTCCCATAACAAACCTAAATTGGAACTCCTAATGTGCGTGCAGAGGACCTTGTGCAAACCTGTGTGGGTCCTGAGCTTGCTGCTTCAGTCTCTGAGTTCATACGATCTTTGCTCCTGTTGACTGAGGGGGCCTGTTTTCTTGGTGTCCTTCAACCCCTGCTGGCTGTTACACTCTTTATGCCTCCACTTCCACGGGGTTTCCTGAGCCCTCAGGGGAGGGATTTAGTAAACATAACCAATGTAGGGCTGAGTGTTTCTAGCTCTCTCAGTCTCCTCATGTCTGGCTGTGGGTCTCTGTATTTGTCTCCAGCTCCTGCAGGAGGAATTTTCTTTGGTGATGGCTGAGCAAAGTGCTGATCTGTGAGTATGACAAAATGCCATTAGGATGAGTTTGATGGCCACTTTTTTCTTTTGGACGAGTATCATTTGATTTTGTTCCTTTGTTACCCAGACTCAGGTATCTGGCCACCCAACCAGAGTTGGGTGTGGGTTCCTTCTGTGGAGCGGGCCTTAGGTCAAATCAGACACTGACTAGTTACTCCTACAAACTTTCTGACTGTATTGCGCCAGCATATTTTGCAAGCAGGGCACAATTGTGGATGACTTGGTGTTTGTTTTCTTTTGGTAGCATGCAGAGTACCTTCCTGTACCAAAGACAATAGAACATAGGGTTAAAGGCTCCATGTATCAGCTTGGATTCTCCATGTTCATTGAGTTGCTTAGTTCTTTTCAGAAATGGTCTCTGCTGTCAGCAAGCTATAGTCCTGAAAATAACCTGGGCTGCTTGGGGATTCTCACAGGACATCTCCGAACAAGTCAATTCGATATAACCTAACCCCAGGACTGGAAACTTCATTTGGTGAGAAGAGATGGCCATTGGGGCTGTCTCTCCCATTATTTGATGATTTCATTTAGATCACACTTATATATGTATACATTTTAGGAAGATTCTACTGTACAGGTTTCCATACTACCCCTCAAATGGCCCTCATATTAGACATCTCTCCTCTCCAGTTCCCCACTTGCTCTTCCCATTCCAGTCCCCCTCAATGGTAACTATCTATTCTACTTCTCTTTCCTAACATAATCTAGCTAGACCCCCACTGTCTCTAAATCTATACCTAATTTCTGTGGTTCTACTGGTAGCTAGTTTAACATTGACTCAGCAGGTAGTATCTGCATATACTGGAACATGTAATATTTATCTGGGTGGGTTATTCCATGCAGGAGGTTTTTCTCTATTTTGTTTTCCTTTTAATTCCACCCATTTACCTGTGAGCTTCACGATGACACTTTTTTAAACAATTATTTTTCCCATCTGCTGCCGGAAGAAGTCTTTCTGAAGATGACTGGACAAGGCACTGATCTGTGACTATACTAGAATACAATTAGGAACCATTTCATTAATTTTTGTGCCTGTTGTGTTTGGGTCTACTGGAGGTTTAAGGGTGTTGTAGCAGGATCTTGAGGGAGACCTAGTCTTATCTTACTAAGGAACTGCCATACTTACATCCATAGTGACTGTACAAGTTCATATTCCCTCCAGCAATGGATGAATGTTTCTCTTTCTCCATATTCTTGCCAGGATAACTTGTCACTAGTTTTATTGATCCTAGCCAGTCTGACAAGTGTAAGATTAAATCTTAAAGTAGTTTTGATTTGCTTTTCCCTGATGTACTAAGGATGTCGAACATTTCTCTAAGTGTTTCTAAGCCATTTGAGATTCCTTTTTGATGAAACTGTTTAAATCTATACCTTATTTTTTTTAATGGCATTGTTTTATTGATATTTGAGTTCTTTGTATATTTTGGATATTAGCCTTATTTTGGATGTGTAGCTCATAACAATCATTTTCAGTTTGTGGACTGCTACTTTGTCCAAATGACTGCATTTTTTGCTCTACATAAGCTTTTCAGTTTCATGAGGTCCCATTTATCAACTGTATATCTCACTATCTGTGCCAACTGCCTTTTGTTTAGAAAATCTTTCCCTGGGCTGATGCATTCAAGGCTATTCCCTTCTTTCTCTTCTGTCAGGTTCAGATTCAAACTCCTGCATCCATCTGGGGCAGCACTTTGTGCACAGTGATAAGTGGGCGTCTGTTTTCATTCTTCTACATGTAGCCATCAAGCATGACCAGCACACTTTGTTATAGATGCTGCCCTTTTCCCAGTGTGTATTTCTGTTTTTTTTTTAATGAAAAAAAAAAAACCAGGTGTCCATAGGTGTGTGGATTTATATCTGGCTCTTTAATTTGATTCTATTGATCAATGTGTCTGTTTTTGTTGCAGTGCCATGCGGTTTTTATTACTACAGTTCTGAAGTACGACTTGAGACCAGGGAGAGTGATACTTCCAGTAGTTCTTTATAATCCAGGATTGTTTTAGCTTCCCTGTGATTTTTGTTTACATATGATGAAGGGCCCAGCTTAACACTACAAACTCCATTTTGCTTTCAGATTCCATTGTATGTTTAACTTGCCATCTGAAATAACTCAGCTACTGGAAAAACCCCAACTTGTTTGAAGAGCCATGTCAGCCTGGTAACAATCCCAGTCCCCCTGGGCAAATAGTCACTTCCTTCCTAGCAACAACTAATCAGTTAAGTACATAATGTCTAAAGTAGATTGATTTAGCTAGCAACCATTGTTCATGCCAAGCTGAAATCATCACTAGCTAATAGATGAGAACCAAGCAAATGTCAACTGCCCATGTAACTGCCACGTTGGTGCTGCGGTGGCCCAGTGATGTCTGTAAAAATGATATTTTACAAACAGAGGCGGAAAAGAAATGCCTCCTGGGGAATAACGGAACTCTCTGGAAGCTGTGGAAGCTGATTATCTCACCTGGCAATTTACTGTACTCTCTTACTTTCTGGCTATTTAAGATGGGCCCCTAGTTCTCAAGTAGCAGTTTGCCCTGACTTCCTCCTTTTCTCTCTTTACCAGGATTCCTAAGGCCTGGCTGATAATCCGGTCTTTGAAGTCGACTCACTGACTGCCAACACCCCCCCCCCCCCCCCCCCCGTTTTAGAATTTCAGTGCCTTGCCTCATAGTTGTTTACATAATTACTACCTTCCAACCACATGCAGGTTTTTATGGCTGTGCGTATGTATATGAGGATGACTCTGGCACTCTGGTACTGAAAGCATTAATTTAGTCAGAAAGTTTTTTGTTTTACAAGGTAAAAGGCTAAATGTTAGATAAGGATTTCTCACAAGAACTTGTTAAGACCCAGGTGGTATAAGAAACTTCAAACTCTTTGAAGGTTTGCTGTAAACTATGAGTGACTCTGTATTCTAATCAGGAAGTTTGATGGCATCTGTAAATTGATCTTCTGTATCTGTTACTTGAGAAACTTTGTTCCTGATGATGTTGCATTTCCTTGTACCAAATGGCTATGATAATTGTGCCTGCCTCACTGGCTACATCTTTTGAAATGGTAATACCAACTCTTCCTGTATAAAAATCCTTGCCTTAGAGCTCCAAAATACATTCAGTTCAAACCACCTCTCTCTCTCTCTCTCTCTCTCTCTCTCTCTCTCTCTCTCTTTCTCTCTCTCTCTCTCTCTCTCTGTGTGTGTGTGTGTGTGTGGTTTGTTCTGTCTGTCATCTCAGCCGGACCTGTGCCTTCCTGGACCAAGAGGACCCTGGTTATCCCACAGCAGACCCACAGTCTGTAACACGTTGGAAAGTCGCTCACCCTGCTATCATGATAAATAGACAAGGTTTGCACCAGCGCAGGACCTTCATACTTTTCAGTGTGCTGAAAGATTGAGGGGTGTGAGCTCAAACTTGAATAAAGAAAGACTCTTTGACTTTGCATAGAAGTTGGACACCTGGTGGTTTCTGGTGGTCTGTGGGGACCTTTCAATCTGGGCATAACACCGTATACAATAATAGTAAATATTAAAAGTACAGGAAAGAAGGCTAGGAGTCTGAGGTCTAACAGACTCTCGACAACCTCTTCACACACACCCCCTGAGTGAGAACAACAGGTAACTTCCCAGGGTCACCGGGCTGACAGGGAACTAACCAGACTAGGTGAGATGGTTTCTAAATCTGGGCTTCTGCCTGGGAGGGACTGGAGCTGCATCCCAAGGCATGGATTTCTGGGTGGCATCCTGAGATCTCGGGATCTTACTCTACCTGCTGAGGCCTCTCAATTTAATGGAGTTCCTGCCTCCTGTCCCTCAAAGCCCCTGCCTCCCACTCCCATACTCCCACACTCCTACTCCCACACTCCCACACTCCCACACTCACTCACACAAATATCTCTTCGAGCTTCAATGTTTGAAACTGACAGATGTGCAAGGTAGCAGCTTGGTGCCACCTGTGCATCTGAGACCCAGCTTTTCAAATGAAAAGCAGTTATTTCCAGCAAGTCTCATGGTGTGTGTGTGTGTGTGTGTGCATATGCAAGTGTGTACCTATACATGTAAAAGCATGAGTGTGTGGCTTCTTCCATCATCAATATCTGTCTTTCTGTATCCCAGGATCTTACTGCATTCTTCCCTGGGTTCCCTGTTTCTCTCTTTTCCCCTCCTTTTCCATCATTGTTTTTCTTACCTGTCCCAGTCTTTGATTTTTACTGGGTCTAGTTTGGTTTCAGTGTCTGAATACTCCAGAAAAAAAGAGGTAATTTCCTCTTTCTAATTTTGCCCCTGGTCTCTTTTGGGTCTCATGAAAATCTTGGGAACACAGCTGCATTGGTAAAACACCTGCTGCTCAAACATTAAGACCCGAGTTCAGGTCTCTAGCTGTCTTGTAAGAAGCTGGGTGCAGTGTTAAAGTCGGTAATTCCAGTGCTGGGGAGGTAAAGACAGGAGGATCCCTTGAATTCTCTGGTCAGCCAGTATAGCTGAATTTGGTGAGCTTTAGGTTCAATGAAAGACCCTATCTAAAAAAGATAGAAAGAGGAAGATACCTGACTTTGACCTCTGGCCTTAACACACACACACACACACACACACACACACACACACACACACACACACACCTTACCCTAACCCTGTTTTATTTATTTATATATATACATATATATACATATATATGTGTGTGTGTCTATCTGTATATGTGTATATATGTATACTTGTATGTGTACATATATATGTGTAGGTGTGTTTATCTGTATATGAATATACACACATATGTGTAGGTGTGTGTATTTGTATATATGTACATATTTATATAATTATATATGTCTGTCTATATGTATGTTTATGTGTATGAATGTGCATATATGTAAATATATGTAACATAAACCACACACACAATACATGCACACACTGAAGAACCAGCCAATTTTATTCTAGAACATAATGCTTCTGTCCTATGATGATGTTGGTCAACCAGACGCTCCTGGAGTTCCCAGGGACTAAGTCATCAACCAAGGGGTACACATGGTTTCAGCCAAAAGAGTGAGAGGAATGCCTTGTCGGGCATCAGTGGTATGAAGGGTCCTTGGTCCTGTGAAGGCCCCAGTGTGGGGAAATCGAGTGGGGGTCACGGGAGTGGGTTGGGTGGAGGAGTATATTCTTGGAGGCAGGGTGGGGGAGGATGGATTGGGGGGTTTCAGGGAGGGGGGATACCAAGAAGGGATATAACATTTGAAATGTAAATGAAGAGTATATTCAATATAACAATAAAAAATAATGCTTCTGTCCTGTTATTTGCATGGGGTTCACTCTGGTAGCCATTCACTCACTCACTTTTCAGCAAACCTCAGCAAATGGCTGTGGTGGCCTGGATCTAGTTAAAGGTCATGGGATATCGCTTCTTCAGGCAGTGTTCAGTAAATACCAATCCTAGGTGCTGTACTGCCTGAGCAGGCAGTCCTTAGGGGCTGGAGTGTGGGCCAAGACTTCTGAAGGTCTTGAGAGCACGCCTCAGGTCTGGGAGGAGGTTGGACCCTATCTTTTGCTTTTCTTTATGGGAGTCTCTAGGTCATATGCAGGAAGTTCTATCAAGGTGGATACCCCCCAAACAAGAGAGGACTTTTTCTTCTCAGTTCTTCACAAAAATTAAAATTCACAAAAAATTAATTCCAGGCCCCCTAATTTCAGCTAGGCCTATTAGGTTTGGAGGTGCTGTTTCCTAAGGGGCAAAAGAGACAGGGGTTAGAATATCTGGGGAGGAAGATGACTCAGACCTCCTAGTGTATGCTCTAAGATGTCTGAGAGTTGCCCAGTACCTGCCCCAGCCTCCAAACTCCAGAAACAGGGCAAGCATGACTCCCCTTCCTCTCTTCAACTTCTTTTAACCCCTCTCTCCACCTGGCCAGAGGAAGGCAAAACCATGGAACTCAACAACACTTTGCTAACATTTGAATGTCCTGTAGCCTGACTCCTCCCCCACTTCTCTTGCTTTCTCGTTTATTTTGAGACAGTCTCTTGTAGCCCATGCTGCCTCTTTAGATAATCTCTTGTAGCCCATGCTGCCCTCTTTAGATAGTCTCTTGTAGCCCATGCTGCCCTCTTTAGACAGTCTCTTGTAGCCCATGCTGCCCTCTTTAGACAGTCTCTTGTAGCCCATGCTGCCCTCTTTAGACAGTCTCTTGTAGCCCATGCTGCCCTCTTTAGATAGTCTCTTGTAGCCCATGCTGCCCTCTTTAGATAGTCTCTTGTAGCCCATGCTGCCCTCTTTAGATAGTCTCTTGTAGCCCATGCTGCCCTCTTTAGACAGTCTCTTGTAGCCCATGCTGCCTCTTTAGACAGTCTCTTGTAGCCCATGCTGCCCTCTTTAGACAGTCTCTTGTAGCCCATGCTGCCCTCTTTAGATAGTCTCTTGTAGCCCATGCTGCCCTCTTTAGACAGTCTCTTGTAGCCCATGCTGCCCTCTTTAGACAGTCTCTTGTAGCCCATGCTGCCCTCTTTAGATAGTCTCTTGTAGCCCATGCTGCCCTCTTTAGATAGTCTCTTGTAGCCCATGCTGCCCTCTTTAGACAGTCTCTTGTAGCCCATGCTGCCCTCTTTAGACAGTCTCTTGTAGCCCATGCTGCCTCTTTAGATAGTCTCTTGTAGCCCATGCTGCCTCTTTAGATAGTCTCTTGTAGCCCATGCTGCCCTCTTTAGACAGTCTCTTGTAGCCCATGCTGCTTCTTTAGATAGTCTCTTATAGCCCATGCTGGTCTCTAACTTGCTGTGTAGACAGAGCTGTCTTTGAACTCCTGTTTCAGCACTCAAGTGTTCTACCATGCCCAGTTTTATCTCCTTGAGGACCTCTGGGGAGAGGCTTGCTATCTGTACAAACAGACTTCTCTATCATTGGAAACCCATTAGAACATTTTGCCAGAGACTGAAATGCAAACTAGGCTGGCCCATGCTTGCCTTCTGGCTCCAGGGAGCTTCTCCTTTCTTCCTTGTTACCTGGGCATCCTCCAGAGTGCTGACTTAGCTCTGGGCCCTTCTGGAACTGGCTCCCCTCCTGGCTGTGGTTTACATGTGATTCTTGCTATCTGAAGGAGCCTAGACTGATCTTGAGAGGCCTAATCTTTTAAGTTCAGACTCTATTTTAGAGCACCTGACCTAAGTTTGAATTCAGGTAAACTAACAGGCTGGTACCTGGCATTAGTTTTTAAGTTGCCACCCCCCAATTTCTAGGCTAATCCCCAACAAGGCCAGAGTTTCCAGGTTACACCCTCAACAAGACCAGTGTCTTCAGGTTATCCCCCCAACAAACCTGCACCCTTTATCCACCCCTTGCCTAATGACCACCAATGCAGAGGGGAGCAGAAATTAAGTCTATGATGTGACTTAGCACCAGCCAATTATGTTAAAGGCCACAGCAGCTTCCTAATTAGATGCTTGCACGCGTACTCCCTGCTTGCTGCTTACTATAAAGCCTGGTCCCATAGACATTCGGGGCTCTCCACTACCAAAGTCATCCTGTGTGATAGTGGTGCATTGCAGGGGAGGGTCCTAGCTAGTTCAAATACAATAAAGACCCTGCTGTGAGTTGCATCAGATTGGTTCTTGTGTATGTTTTAGGGGACCACTAACATTTCCCTGGCACAACAATTTCATAGCAGGTGAGCTGAATGGTGGAACAAAAATTATCATGGATGTGTGTATAGAGCATGTTGTAGATAACATGAGGAGACCCAACATAGATTGAGAAGGTAGAAGTAAGCCCTGGTCATGCCTCTCTTGGGCATTATGCCATTTTGCCTCTGTCTCCAGGATCCTGTCCTAGTCCAAAGAGGTACAGACAACTAGATCTCACCCCTTAGTTGCTCACATAGTCTATCTCATGTTGCTACCTTCTGATCACTGAAATCTGAAGTTTAGAAGAAGGGCAGGGTGTTATTGTATTAGGTTGGTCAGATAAGACAAGTTTTCAGAAAATCAAATACCCATTAGTTCCCATAAGAACAGGCCCCTCTCTTATCCATCCCAGTACCCTTTCTGCATTCCAGAACATCTCAGCCTGTGATGTTTACAACTCAACAATGTTGTTGCTTGGCTTTGAACATTTATTGTGTCTGCCCTTTATACAGCTTAGCTGGGTACTGGGGATACATGGAGGAATAGTATGTGTCCTTTGAGGGAGAAAAGCCAACAGCTAAACATATAAAGGTATTTTGTTTTTTATTTTAAATTTTAGTTCATTTTCATGTGTATGTGTGTTTTAGGCCATCTGCTAATCAGGCAACTCCCAAGGCTGAGTACTTCTGCCCCTGACTGCTCCTACTTCTTGGGAGTTTGTAATTTTCTTGCAAAGTGAGGAGCCATGATGGGAGGGGGCACTATAGCTTTTAGATTCTTTAAGGAAAACATAGATCAGACTCACCTCCTTCCTCAGCATCCTGAAAGGTACCAGCTAGGTCTGGGCACAGCAATGTCAGTACCACCCACCTCCTGGGCATAGCTCAGCATCCTCAGGCTGGGAAATATAGCTAGGCAGATAGAAGTTCATCATAGGGGATCTAGGGACTGCTAACTGGGTTTAACCATCTTCCTCAGGACTGCAGGGCCCCACTGACCGTCCTGTCATGAGGACAGAATACAAAGGAAACCCATGGGTTGTGCCCTACTAGCATTGGTCCATTTCAGCTCTGACCTCAAAAGGAACCATTGTGAGGTCACTGACCTGCCAACTTGGAGCATTGCTGAGGCTCCTCCTGTCCTTACAGTGGGTGCAGTTGCTATCAGCTGGTTGGCGAGCATTTGGATTTCCAGACTGGTGAGCCACTGCACGTGGATCTTCATGAATTGTTGAATATGAATAGAGTTTCTTCTACATCCCTATGTTTCATTTAAGAGCTTTCAGTGTTCTGGTTTTAATCTCTCCCTTCCTATCCTTCCTTGGTTTGAAATGGGATTGGGAGAATTTTTATTGTCTTTGTTCATTAGTTTTTTGACTTTTTAAAAAAATGTTCTATTTTACATGGCAGTATTACTTTCACCATTGTGGAACATTGGTTTGTATTAACTACACAACATGCTCCTTCTCACAGGGATATTTTTATGTATGTACATGAAGAACTTTGGTCACTTTCCTCTCCCTGATCACACCTCCTCATGCCTGCCCCTTCCAAGTCCCTCAGTGTTTCCCTTTCCAAGTAGAGGCCAAGTCACATCAAGTCCTTCTGTTTAAAGGACTGACAGGCAGTATTGGACAGTCTCTTAAGGAAGGTCACCAATGTGTCTGTGCTTTAGCAGAAAGCTGCCTCCTAACTGGTTATCTGAGGGTCTTCCTGGCATTTCAAATGTCATGACTCCATGCAAGGGCCAAAGGCCATGCTCAGATCCCATTCTGGTGATTCTAATTATGGAAGTAGGCAGCTGAAATGAATTCAAGACCAGAATAAATGTAAGTCTACGAACAGCCAGATTTGTACTTCCTTGAAGAACTTTCTGTGCTGGGACACACCACCTACTTAGGTCCTCTGTCTGCAGCTGTCATTGCATGGGGGATCTTCAGTCTTAAGGAGGGCAAATGTGGTAGAAGAGTTAGTGTTTGATCAGGCACAGGAGTGGGGCAATAGTGATATTGAAGCAAAGGATCCTGTGGAGTTCTGCTGGCCCAAGAACTCAAAGAACATGTTGAGGAACAAAGAGTGTCTAGTGCTGGAATGGTCTGCCTAGTGCTTCACAGAACTCCCTTACAAACTCCTGTCCTTTTGGGAAAACAGAGGGGAATTGTTAGTGTCTCTGGATCCTGGGATTTGGTGAGAAGTCTCAGGCATAATGGGGAACATGGGATGAAAGGTGTCATCTTCCCCTAAGCCCCGCAGGTGATTGACTCAAACCCTGGGCACCACGGAAAACAGTATTTTGTCCCATTTACCAATGTAGTGAATGACTACCATCTTTTAGCAACCATCAATGTGTGTTTACAAAAATAATAATTGAATCCTTTCAGTGTAGACCTGAGTTATTACAAAGTTGTCATAAAGGCTGGGGTCTAAGTGAAAAGCTGAACACTGTTCAAATAGTAGTCGACGAACACCAGAGTCCATAATTGAGGAAGACTGAAGCTCTGGAGCCCATCATCATTCTCAGGATTTCTTGTTTACAAGGAATGTATCCTCATTAAAATTAGGGTATCAGAAGTTCCCCAGAGTTTCAAGTGTTTGAACAATGTTTCTAATTGTGTGGTTTGGGGCAAATTATGGGCCTTGAGCAGTGGGCCTAGCAGGAAGAAGTATGTCACTCGGCAACCATGGGGACAGACATTTGAGGTAACCAGTCCCTACTGCCCCATTGACCAAGATCAGACTCTCTGTCCTTCAAGACAGAATGTGAGGAAACCAGTGGGTTGTGCCTAGACATCACTGGTCCATTTCTTTTATATATATATATTTTTTCTATATTCTTTGTTTACATTCCAAATGATTTCCCCTTTCCTGGATCCCCCCTCCCCATATGTCCCATAAACCTTCTATATACCTTCCCTCCATCCATTCTCCAATCACCTCCCTCCTTTTTCTCTGTCCTTATATTCCCCTCCAATGCTAGATCAATCCTTTCCAGGATCTGGACCCTCTCCATACTTCCTCATGGGAGTCATTTGTTATGCGATTTGTGCCTTGGGTATTCAGGGCTTCTGGGCTAATTGATATCTACTTATCAGAGATTGCATTCCATGTGTATTCTTTTGTGATTGGGTTACCTCACTTAGAATGATATTTTCCAGATCAAACCATTTGCCTAAAAATTTTGTGAATTCATTGTTTCTAATTGCTGAGTAGTATTCCATTGTATAAATATACCACATTTTCTGTATCCATTCCTCCTTTGAGGGGCATCTGGGTTCTTTCCAGCTTCTGGCTATTATAAATAAGGCTGCTATGAACATAATGGAGCATGTGTCTTTATTGCATGCCGGGGAATCCTTTGGGTATATGCCCAGGAGAGGTATAGCAGGGTCCTCTGAAAGTGTCATGTCCAGTTTTCTGAGGAACTGCCAGACTGATTTCCAAAGTGGTTGTACCATCTTACAGCCCCACCAGCAGTGGAGGAGTGTTCCTCTTTCTCCACATCCTCGCCAACACCTGCTGTCTCCTGAGTTTTTGACCCTAGCCATTCTGACTGGTGTAAGGTGAAATCTCAGGGTTGTTTTGATCTGCATTTCCCTAATGACTAATGATGTTGAGCACTTCTTAAGGTGCCCCTCGGCCATCCAAATTTCTTCAGGTGAAAATTCTTTGTTTATATCTGTACCCCATTTTTTAATAGGGTCATTTGGTTCCCTGGGGTCTAACTTCTTGAGTTCTTTGTATATATTAGCCCTCTATCATATGTAGGGTTGGTGAATATCCTTTCCCAATTTGATGGTTGCCGTTTTATCCTTTTAACAGTGTCCTTTGCCTTACAGAAACTTTGTAATTTTATGAGGTCCCATTTGTCAATTCTTGATCTTAGAGCATAAGCTATTGGTGTTCTGTTCAGGAACTTTTCCCCCGTGCCCATGTCCTCAAGGGTCTTCCCCAGTTTCTTTTCTATTAGTTTCAGTGTGTCTGGTTTTACATGGAGGTCCTTGATCCACTTGGAGTGAAGTTTAGTACATGGAGATAAGAATGGATCAATTCGAATTCTTCTGCATACTGACCTCCAATTGAACCAGCATCATTTGTTGAAAAGGCTATCTTTTTTCCACTGGATGTTTTTGGCTCCTTTGTCGAAGATCAAGTGATCATAGGTGTGTGGATTCATTTCTGGGTCTTCAATTCTACTCCATTGGTTCACTTGTCTGTCACTGTGCCAGTACCATGCAGTTTTTAACACTATTGTTCTGTAGTATTGCTTGAAGTCAGGGATACTGATTCCCCCAGAATTTCTTTTGTTGTTGAGAATAGTTTTAGCTATCCTGGGTTATTTGTTATTCCAGATGAATTTGAGAATTGCTTTTTCTAACTCTGTGAAGAACTGAGTTGGGATTTTGATGGGGATTGCCTTGAATCTGTAGATCGCTTTTAACTATATTAATCCTGCAGATCCATGAGCATGGCAGATTTTTCCATTTTCTGAGGTGTTCTTCAATTTCCTTCTTTAGAGACCTGAAGTTCTTGTCATATAGATCTTTCACTTGTTCGGTTAGAGTCACACCAAGATACTTTATATTGTTTGTGGCTATTGTGAAGGGTGTCATTTCCCTAACTTCTTTCTCAGCCTGCTTATCCTATGAGTATAGGAAGGCTACTGATTTGCTTGAGTTAATTTTATAATCAGCCACTTTGCTGAAGTTGGTTATCAGCTGTAGGAGTTCTCTGGTGGAGGTTTTTGGGTCACTTAAGTAGACTATCATGTCATCTGCAAATAGTGATAATTTGACTTCTTCCTTTCCAATTTGTATCCCCTTGACCTCCTTATGTTGTCTAATTGCTCTAGTTAGAACTTCAAGTACTATATTGAAAAGATATGGAGAGAGAGGACAGCCTTGTCTAGTCCCTGATTTTAGTGGAATTGCTTCAAGTTTCTCTCCGTTTAATTTGATGTTGGCTACCGGTTTGTTATATATTGCTTTAACGATGTTTAGGTATGGGCCTTGAATTCCTGTTCTTTCCAAGACTTTTAGCATGAAAGGATGCTGAATTTTGTCAAATGCTTTTTCTGCATCTAATGAGATGATCATATGGTTTTTTTCTTTATGTAGTGGATAGCATTGATGGATTTCCTTATATTGAACTATCCCTGCAACCCTGGGATGAAGCCTACTTGATCATGGTGGATGATCATTTTGATGTGTTCTTGGATTCGGTTGGCAAGGATTTTATTATGTATTTTTGCATCAATATTCATAAGGGAAATTGGCCTGAAGTTCTCTTTCTTTGTTGGATCTTTGTGTGGTTTTGGTATCAGCGTAATTGTGGCTTCATAGAACGAGTTGGGTAGAGTTCCTTCTGTTTCTATTTTGTGGAATAGTTTGAAGAGAATTGGTGTTAGGTCTTCTATGAAGGTCTGATAGAATTCTGCACTGAAGCCATCTGGTCCTGTGCTTTTTTTGGTTGGGAGACTTTCTATGACCCTTTTTATTTCTTCAGGTGTTATGGAACTGTTTAGTTGATCTATTTGATCCTGATTTAGTTTTGGTGTCGGATATCTATCTAGGAAACTGTCCATTTCCTCCAGATTCTCCAGTTGTGTTGAGTATAGGCTTTTGTAGTAGGATCTGATGATTTTTTGAATTTCCTGTTTCTGTTGTTATATCTCCCTTTTCATTTCTAAGTTTGTTAATCTGGACACCGTCCGTCTCTGTGCCCTTTGGTCAGTCTGGCTAAGGGTTTATCTATCTTGTTGATTTTCTCAAAGAACCAGCTCCTGGTTTTGTTGATTCTTTGTATGGTTCTCTTTGTTTCTACTTGATTGATTTCGGCCCTGAGTTTGATGATTTCCTGCCTTCTACTCCTAGTTGGTGAAATAGCTTCTTTTTGTTCCAGGGCTTTCAGGTGTGTCATTAAGCTGTTAGTGTATGCTCTCTCCATTTTCTTTTTGGAGGCACTCAGGGCTATGAGTTTTCCTCTTAGCACTGCTTTCATTGTGTCCCATAGATTTGGGTATGTTGTGTCTTCATTTTTATTAAGTTCTAAAAAGTCTTTAATTTCTTTCTTTATTTCTTCCTTGACCAAGGTATCATTGAGTAGAATATTGTTCAGTTTCCACGTATATGTGGGTTTTCTCTTGTTTTTGTTGCTATTGAAGACCACTTTTACTCCATAGTGATCTGATAGGAGGCATGGGATTAGATCTTCTTATATTTGTTGAGGTCTGTCTTGTGACCAATTATATGGTCGGTTTTGGAGAAGGTACCATGAGGTGCTAAGAAAAAGGTATATTCTTTTGCTTTAGGATAGAATGTTCTATATATATCTGTTAAATCTAATTGGTCCAAAGCTTCAGTTAGTTTCATTGTGTCCCTGTTCAGTTTCTGTTTTCCTGATCGGTCCATTGAGGAAAGTGCTGTGTTGAAGTCCCCCACAATTATTGTGTTAGGTGCAATGTGTGCTTTGAGCTTTAATAAAGTTTCTTTTATGAATGAGGGTGCCCTTGCATTTGGAACATAGATGTTCAGGGTTGAGAGTTCTTCTTGTTGTATTTTTCCTTTGACCAGCAAAGGACTCAGAGTGTCCCTCAGAGTCTCTTTTGATGACTTTGGGTTGAAAGTCAATTTTATCTGATATTAGAATGGCTACTCCAGCTTGTTTCCTGAGACCATTTGCTTATAAAATTGTCATCCAGCCTTTTACTCCAAGGTAGTGTTTGTCTTTGACCCTGAGGTGTGTGTCCTGTATACAGCAAAATGTAGGGTCCTGTTTACGTATCCAGTCAGTTAGTCTATGTCTTTTTATTGGGGCATTGAGTCCATTGATGTTAAGCGATATTAAGGAATAGTGATTGTTACTTCCTGTCATTTTTGATGTTCACTGGCCCATTTCTTTCTCTGACTTCTCAAGGACCCATTGTAGGGAATGATGGACCCCTGTCCCCTTACAGCTCTGGCTGAGGCTGCCTCCTGTTGTCACAGGACAGAAGCTGTAGGTTGGTTGGAAAGCAACTGGAATTTGATGCTGCTTAGAGATTATACTTGAACTTCGGGAGCTTTGGACCTGAAATAGTGAGTTTCTCTGTACTTTGGGGACTCTATGATTTCCCTTTTTTTGGTTATGGTTTGTGTATTTATTTGCTTGATGTATGCATTTACTTTTCCCTGTTCTTTATTATCTTCCATTTTACTTTTTATTATTTTAAGTTACATTTGATAAGTTAGAATATTTCCTGTTTTCGTTTATGTGTGTGAGTATTTTGTCTCCATGTGTGTCTGAGCACCACCTCTTGGTCCCTGCTGAGGAAGTCAGAAGAAGGAGTCAGATTTTCCAGAACTGGAGTTACAGCTGGTTAAGAGCAGCTTGACACACACCTGGAATAAAAGCAACAACATATTCTCATACCATATCTGCTTTATTTTTATTTTTATTTTTTGAGACAGGGTTTCTCTGTGTAGCCCTGGCTGTCCTGGAACTCACTCTGTAGACCAGACTGGCCTCGAACTCAGAAATCCACCTGCCTCTGCCTCTCAAGTGCTAAGATTAAAGGCATGCACCACCACTGCCCAGCTCATATCTGGGTTTTAAGCAAACCAAAAATCTTACTACAAATGCTTACAGTTCCACTTCCAGAGAATCTGATGCCCTCTTCTGACCTTCAAAGGTCATAAATAACATTATATAGAAAGATTTGTATCAGTATTTCAAATGACATACAGTGCCTGTGAGTGCGCTGTGCCCTTAGAGGCCAGAGCTGTAGGATCTCCTAATGCTGAAGTTAAGGCAGTTGTGGGCCTCCTGACCTGGGTCCTGAGAACCAAATGCAGGTCCTCTGCAGGACTAGCGGACATTCAGCTCCCCGGCCAGGACACTGTGGGGCGTGGAGTGTCTGTTGTCCTGTCCTCTCCTCCGGAACCTGATCTTCTTGGTGCCTTGGCTCAGTGTGTGCTGAGACCAGGGGTGAGGGCGGTTGTTCTTTCCAATGAGCAGCTCTTCCTGTCTGTGGGCCTTTGTTCTTTCAGTTTGCAGCTGGCCCCTGTCAGCGTGATTTACGTCACAATGTGTGTCTACTGCTTTAGAAGGTGCTTCGATCTTCTCTTCCCAAGCATTCAAAGTTCCTGACTAGGCTGTCTGACATATTTCTGACTTTTTTTTGTCTTTTTGAGGTAATAATTTTTAGTTATAAACATTCCCTTGGGTCTGATTTTAATTTTATTTTAATTTCTCATTGCCAGTTTGGTTCTAGCTGAGTCATGCAGGCCCTGATGACGGAGCAGGATCTGAAGGCCTGCCACTCTACTGAGGAGAATTTCTTCACTAACTGTGATATGCTGACCACCCTGGGCAAAGGAATCTTTTCAGTGGTGAAACTGGCCTTCCATATCTGCACATTAACCTGTGGCTGTAAACATTTTCCAAAACACTAAGAAGTATGCCTTAGTCATTTTCAGGAAAGCCAGGATAATGAAATCACTTAGCCATCCTAACATTATCAAGCTGTGTCATGTGGTCCAGAGAACAGAGACCAGACCACCTACCTCATAATGGAGTGTGCCTCAGAGGGAGAGCTACTAGACTGCATCATAGAAGGGGGTCTTCAGAGGACAGTGAGGCTTGAAGAACTTTGCCCAGATAGTACATGCAGTGCAGTGCTACCGTGACCATCACACTGTTCAGAGAGACATAAAGACCAGCAACATTTTGATTGACTTCAGGGGAATGCCAAGCTGTGTGATTTTGGCCTGGCTACTATACTGATTCCTAGGCAGAAGCTGGCCGGTTTCTGTGGCACACTGTCCTTCTGTGCCCCAGAACTCTTGGAGGCAGATGACTATGAGGGTCTCCCTGTGGATACCCAGAGTTTAGGGTCCCCCTGTTCCTCATGGTGTCTGCGAACTTGCCCTTTTGAGGCAGGTCTTCTGCAGACTTGAAGTGGCAGATCTTTGCAGCAAACTTTGCAGCATTCCTCCTTGTGTTTCCGTTGATATTTTCAATGTTATCATCTAACTGCTGATGGTCAGTTCTACCAGGAGCCCCACCATCCACCAAATCACGAGGCGCCCCATGATCAGGAACAGTGAGGTATGTTTACCACTTCCACACAGACTTTCCCAGGCACCCCGATCCCCAGCATTGTCAGGACCATGAGAGTCATTACATACAAGCCTGACAGGAATATGTCTTCCTGCAATCCCCAAGAGCAGCTCTCTGGATCCCTGCAGTCTCCCAAGAATGTAACCCTCACAGGCTCCTCCTCTGGGGATACCTTTCAGAAAGAGACCCTCGTGGAGAAAAAGAACCTCACCTAGGAAGAGGCCATCAAACAGGAAGAGGCTGTCCATCGGAAAGTTGTTGTCATTCAGGAAAAGCCCATTTCTGATGGCCAGCCTCAGGATGCAGGCGGAGTTTCCCCTCAAACCTGGCGATACCACTGCAAGGGCAGGAGGAAGACAATCATGAATGGCCCCCCAAAATCTCTCCTGCTGCTGCTGCCATTCTCCCACAAGAACCTTGCTGTGAGGACAGGGGCTGGATCCTGAAGTCCTTCCCAGGATCAGGTGGGTGCAGATCCTCATTCATTTATTCCTTACTCTGTCTTGTCCTTTGTGAGAAATGATGAGTGCGCCCCCTTGTGGCACATTTAAGAACTTAATATTCTGTCACTTCAGAAAGACCAATTCAATAGAAACCCCTGAAAGACATCCTCATGCTTTCTGAGCCAGAAGTGGAGAGCAGAGATGCTGATGAGAGCAGGGAGACGGGAGGGTGGGGCGTGGCCAAAGGAAGCAGAGAGTCATTGGCAAGCCAGATGGGTGTGGTGGCCTGCAGCAGCCCAGTATGTCCTGTGCGTTTTCAAGTCACTAAGAGCCTCCCTCCTGTTTTGTTCTGCTTTTAAGTCTGGAAGAGGACAAGCCCCAGCTCCATGGCTTGTGAGTCATGGGTGGGGTCAGTCTGGCTGAGAATCAGATAGCGCCTCAGGGAAGCCAGGCCAGATGTCCAGGAGCCAGTGTGGTCACAGGCGCATCCTGCACAGGAAGTCATGTGCACAGCAGCACAGATCTGTCCAGGTAAAATCCCAGGCAGGCAGGTTGGGCTTTTCACAGGGTCATGCTCAGTGGAGTGGGCTGAGGTGCAAAAGTGCCCCAGAGCTGTCTGCAGAACAGTAGCCCTGTGTCCTCTCCTCCAGCCTGGGTAAACATCAGAGTGCATCTACAGGGTGCATCTATCTGCCCTTTGCTCTCTGTTTCTCGCAGTGAATATGGTATTCTTTATGATCTCTCCTTAGAGAAGCCTCCCTAGCCAGCCTGTCCCACCTTCCCTAAAATGGGTTCCCAGGTTGAGAATGAGGCCTGCAGTGTCTCTGAGGGAGTCCTCTACAGAGCAGCCTACTGCCAACCTTTTACAATCCCCCACCCACACCCATTCCCCTGCCAAAGCCATCATAGGTCACATGACTTGAGTCCTCAGACCTAACTCAGAGCAAAGCTTATGAAATCCACAGCTGTGGGGTGACTCCAGGGGCAGCTGTGCCCTCTCTCTCCACCAATTCTACCCTCTAGTTCCTCACCTCCTGCCTCTTTATGCTTCTTCCTTCTAGGCTACCATTCCCCTTGTCACCAGGACCTCAGACTCTGCACCAAGTTCCACACTGTGTGAGGATGATGGGTGTTGTGACCAGGGTCAAACTAGAGACCCTTCTGATGGGCAGCAACCTGCTGTGCTGCTGGGGTCCAGCCTCGCGTCAGCTTCAGGTCTCTACCTGGAGCCTGCACTCAGCTGGACACATCTGAAGGTTGCTTCCATTCCTTTGAGTGTGTGCACACTGCTTGTTCTTGCCCAGGTAAGAAGGTGTGTTCTGACTAGCAGCTGTGGAGCTAACCTCATCTAACTTCTCTATGCATCACGATGGACGGAAGAGAAGGCACAAGCCACTGCAAGCCTGAGCCCACACACGCAGCAGAGGAGAGTGGCGAGATGGGGCTTCATTCCTGATGTATCAAGGTTTAGTGCCCTCACTCCTTGGGTGATTTAACCTGACTCACATTTAGCCATACAATAACACCAGGATTAGTGATATAGCTCAGTGTCAGTAGCATGCAGGAGGCCATGGGTTCTAGGCCAGCATCAAATCAAATGAGGTGGCTTATGGCCAGAAACCCAGGATTGAAGGGTAGAAACAAGAGGACCAGACACTCAACATCATCCTCTGCACAGAGTTTGAGGCCAGTGTAGAATGACTGACACTCTTTAAAAACATACACCATCCCCCCGCCCCCCAAATCTTAATACTCAACTCTGAGAAAAGTGACTTGGCAGCTCATAACAACCACATATTCCCCGTGAATCAGAAGTCCCCTCTGTGACAGAGAAGAAAATGGGCATCTATATGTGCAGTAATTATTTCCTGTGGCTCATATCTGGGGTCGGCCTGAGGATTGAGTTTGTCCCTGGTGCACAGCACTGAGGAGCTGTGAAGTAAGCACTTCCCGCCTGCCCTGTGGGAGGCGCTGAAGAGCTGTGCAGCCAGCACTCCCTGCTGGCCCTTTTGGAGGCACTGTGTAGTTGAGTGTTCCCTGTTCCCTGATAGTCCCTTAGCAGGAGGTGGGGAGGAAGTTTTGAGGGCATGGGGTCCCCAAACTTTGCCAATAAGGAAGTCAAGAATTTTGCTGGCCTTGCAGCCAGTTAGAAAGTGATGGTGTACTGCCCCCTTGTGGCCACTCTGCATTAGCTCTTTGTCCATGACCTCAGGAAAGCCTGTGTTCAAGTAGGGGAAGAGAATCCTTCCTTAAGTTGGCTTGTTTCTGCTAGCTCATAATTCAGTTATCACATTTATACTAATCTGACACATGGCTAGTTTCCTCTCCTCTATTTTGCTGTAAGACTTCCTGAGTGTCTTAGAAGCAAATCTCCCTACACCAGACTCTTTCTCAGACTTCCTCCCTCTGTGCAGAAGTCCCACCTTACAAATCTGCTCTTTGATAGATAGAGGTCATGGGCTATTTATTTAAAAAAATATTAATGTATTCTTAGGCATAGAAGGACAGAGACACATCATCACACAGTGTTCAAAGACATCCCTAATAGCTATGAAAAGCAAAAGGTGGAAGGATGGATCCCTTCTTAGCTATCACTGTGCCAAGTCAGGTAAACGAACTGGATCTGTGAATCAGTTGTAAGAGTTCCCCATGACAATAAATGGTGCTGTTTCATGAATTCCATCCACAAAAGAGGGGAGTTTTCTTTGAAGTTAGTTTTATTATACAGGAGTTTGATTTCATAATCTGCATGATTTTTTTTTTATGATGAGATATTTCCCATGATAGAAAAGGAAAAGAAACACCTGATCCAGAGAATATTTCAGAAGTCTTGCAGCTATGAGGGGATTCCATAGTGTACCAAAACATCACCTGACTGCAGGTTTAAGAGTTCAGGTAACTACCCTAGCAGTGCTTGTTGGCTGCTGTGTAACTGTTTTTTCCCCCCTTTTGAGGAGAAAAAGTTAGAAGGTTTTTGCCAATACCCACGTGGACTTTGGGGTTCAGGCAGAGGTTTGGGGAGCACCATGGCTGGATGATCTCAGTTGTCCTTTCCATGTCCTTTCCAACCAGACTTGATCGCATAAATCAAAACAAAATAGAAAAATCAGCCTGTGGGACCTCAGATTATGGGGGCCTTGGGCCTTTGGGATGATATCAAAGGTTGGGATGAACTCATCTAGTCCTGCTTGAACCAGAGATCCTGTTGGATCCTCATTGTGAGCCAGTTTCTGTCCCAAGTCTGCTCTGCCCTTGGGATATGATGGTACCACAGCCCACCTGCTTTACCTGAAGCACTGAAGCTTAGCCTGGTAGGTGGTTTAACAGGATCTCAGCCAATGTGACTTCAGGATAAACAACCTTCTCTGGAGACAATTTATAGTGAATTAGCTCTCTTTATTAGGGGTGAAGAACGGCTGTTAAACACTGGTGTGTGGGGAGTGTTTGGGGTTGAGTATACATCACTGCCAGAGGCTGAGGTGCTTGAAATTCTTCGGTTATGTGAAGAAGAACTCCAACTGGTAGCTGGGCTTGTCTTAATAAGGAGATAGGAAGTTTAATGCAAAACCTGGCCACCAGGATCCACGACTATATTGTGTGACAGACGTGGATGTTGTATAGGCTACATACAAGGGTCCATCTCTGGAGAGGAGGGAACAGTCCTACTCATTCCAGTCTCAGGCTTAGATTCTCATGGGTTGGACACATCTTGACCTCACTCTTGCTCCAGACTTGCTACCCTGGTCACATGGCTTTGCAGCCCCACCATGAAGGGTCTTCAACAAGGACTCTTATGATCCCTAAAGATCAACAGCAAGGGAGAAATGGTGGGGAAGCTTACAGTCAGAACTTCTTTAACATGCCTCAAACAGAAACGAGTGTTCACAAAAGAAATGTGAAAGAAAGGACAAATACAGTCTAGAAGATAAAAGGTCACAAATGTGACCACCAGCATGACTGTAGTGTGGGATGCTCTGGTCTCAGCACAGGCTCTGAGCTTCTGATTGTGGTTGTGTATATAGTGCATTCTCTGGTGGTGTCTGTTCAGGTGAATCACCATAGAGAAACTGGTCCAGATCATGATGCTGATGAATAAAATGTCCTGGGCAAACCGCAAGAAGCTCATGCCAACACTGACATCAGAGAGGGAGCAGACCCACTTACCTTTAGAATCAGTGCCATTGTGTGTCTTCTGTGGACCACTGGCATTCATTGGAATGTACGCATTATTTAAGACACTGAAAAACCAGCAACTGTAACAAGAATATCTCATGACCTTGGGGGATATTTCTCTGAGCATGACCCTAGCCCAATTACCAGGAACAAGAGTGACAAACCGGTATGTGCTCAGGGCACAGGTAGAACACATGTTTGTGCTTCGAGCCACCATGTGAAAGAAGTATGAAAGTTTACATGTGAGGTCAGTTGGAGGCTTCCTTGGAGCCAAAACTGTAATATGGTTTGGAAATGTCAAGAGGAGAATGAAAACATTGGCCACAGCTAAGTTTGATAGAATGACATGAATGGGCCTCAGATGAGAGTCAGCCGAAATTGGAGAGAAATTATGAAGAAACACAAGAATGTCGCCCACAGTCCCAACCCCAGCCTGGCAAAGCAAAGGTATCTGAAGAGCCACTTCTTCTGTAGTTTTCAGGGTTTTATTTTGAGACAACATGGAGATGGCTTCACTGGATCAGGCAGGACACTGTTGTCTTCAAGAGTCTTCCCAATTATTTGAGGTTTTCATTTTGGAGTCTTTTATCTCAAGAATGTAGCCCTGCTTTGTCACTACAGGAGTTTTCTCTGAAAAAAAAGAATATTTAATTTACACTTATTTTGCTTCCTTTCCATCATGATGAAATTTTGCATGGGATGCAACTCTATCTATATTGGTCAACAACATAAACATATAAGTCTACACATCATGGGCTCTGTATGTGTATACATGAACATCTGTAGACATGAGTGCATTTTTGCTCCATTGGAATTCAATATTATCTTTCATAACAATGTGATAAAATATACTAATTTGTTGTTGGAGAGATGGCTCTAGTCTGCTCATATTTGAGGAACTGTATTTATGTATTTTTGATCAAACAAACAGGCAGAACAATCATATTCACAAGATGATTAAATATTCCAAAATATAATTGAGAGATGGGGACATGGGTCAGTGGTGAAGAACACTGGCTCCTCTTGCAGAGGACCCGCACTCCATCGCCAGCATCCATGTGACCCTTATAACTGTATGTAACTCCAATTCCAGGGACCTGGCACCTTCACATTCATACATGCTGTCAAAATACCAGTGCATATAAACTAAAAATATATAAATAATTTTAACAAATGATAATAAAAAATAATATTGTTACTTTATATAAGAACTTGAATCAAGATCTTTATATAGAATGTTATAAAAATGTTTCCTTACAACAATCCAACCTGTGTTGAAATAATTTTATAGTACTCATAATTGTTTAGAATACAAAATACTTGTGAAAAAGTCAATAGCTTTCTGTTTATAAAGAACATTATTGATATACACATGTAACATCTATGTGGATCTCCCTATGTGGAGAAAACTGAGAGACCCAGGCATATCACTGATTCACAAATGTTCACATTTTAACTGTATTTCTTATGAATCTGGTGCTGGAATTATACTGGATAAATGTCTAGCTTTTATCAATAACAATAAAAAAAAATTACTGTCACCTCTGTTAAAGTCTTTGCATACAGACATTTTTTTAAAACTCAGATTTTGAATGCTCCTGTTTAGTCTCCAACTTACATGGTTTATGTTGATTTTTATAAAAACAATAAGCTTTTATCCAACAACTAAAAATCTGTCATATCACATATGGAAGTCACATTAAAAGACATTTTCAGATGAGTGCTGCACCATGACATAGACATTTCTTTTGCCTAGAGAAATCATTGACAAAATTAGGTAAACTGTGGAGACAAAAACATTCCTTCTAATGATTAATGTTGGTTTCAGAATATACTGGACTGTAGGAAGGAGAAGGGAACTTTAAGCAGAAACATAAAGCTGCAGGAATCTTACCTACCACAAGGATGGGGTTTACTCACAGGGATGAAGGCCCGCTCCTAGTCAGGTACTGGAGAAACAGCTCTGATTTCCTTTCCTGTTGAAGATCTTTTCAGTGTATCTGTTCCCTAAGACAGATCCAAAGGAATGGTGAAGTCCCATATTTTCCAGAAAGTGCTGTGCAGATGGCTGAATGAGGCGAGATATCAGAGCCCATAAAGGGACAATGACTGGTCCTGCCATCCCTCAGAGAGTCCATTGCTGTGTCATCTGTGTTGTTATTGGGCATATCTTTATACAGATTCTAGAATACCTCTAAAAGAAAACACATGTATCCCCAGTGCAAATCAATATGCTTTCCTTCTGGTAATCCCAAGTCCCAAGAGTTTGTCAGAGCAGAGCGAGTACAGCAGAAGTTAGAACAAGTTTCCTTGCTTTCTTTGGGGAAATCTAAGTTCAGAATTGGTGTTGTGGAGAAGTGTACTACCAGGGAGATCAAGAGATTTGTTAGGTGTATTTCCAGGAGCTGCATTACACTATATACATTTGGAGCTGCATTACACTATATACATTCACTGTTGCAAACTTGTGCTGACATCAGAAAGCCAATCAGCATGTTATCTCAAGTCCTGCATTTTCCTATTCTTGGACAAGGACATTTTAGTTTGACAAATCAAGCAGCAGAAGCCTGTGTTAACTCATATGTCCTTGGGTTATTCCAATGTCCATTTGCTTTGAGGTAGATCATGACTCATTTTCTAATACACCATGAAGTAAGACTTGAAAACTATGTGATGGTGACAGTCTAAAACTCTTCTGTTTAGGTGAAGAGAGTGGTTGAGGCTAATGGTAAGAAAATTAATGGATAAAGTCACCAGAGAGTCTAAGATGGTACATGTCAGTTTATCTCCTACAATCCCCAGGGTATATCCTGAGGATACTTGCCTAATCACTTCTGAAAATATAGATAAACCCCTAGCCAAACTAACCAGAGGCAACTGAGACAGTATCCAAATCAACAAAATCAGAAATGAAATAGGAGACAAAACAGCAGAAACTGAGGAAATTTAAAACATCATCCTATCCAACTAAAAAAGCCCATACTCAACAAAACTGGAATATCTGGATGAAATGGACAATTTTCTAGTCAGATATCAAATACCAAAGTTAAATAAGGATCAGATAAATGATCTAATCAGTCTCATAACCCCAAAAGAAATAGAAGCAGTCATTAATAGTCTCCCAGGACCAGACAGGTTTAATGCAGAATTGTATCAGACCTTTAAAGAAAACCTAATACCAATACTTTGCAAATTATCCCCTAATTAGAAATGGAAGGAACACTACCCAATTCATTTTATGTAGCCACAATTACTCTGACACCTAAACTGCACAAAGACCCCAAAAAAGAAAGAGAACTTCACACAAAATTTCCTTATGATTATAGATGCAAAATGCTCACTGAATTCTTGCAAACTGAAACCACAAACACATCAAAACAATTATCTATCATGATCAAATAGGCTTCATTCTAGGGATGCAGGGATGGTTTAATATAGGGAAATCCATCAGCATAATCCACTGCTCAAAGGAAAAAAAAAAACACATGATCATTTCACTAGATGCTGAGAAAGCATTTGACAAAATCCAACACCTCTTCATGATAAAAGTCTTGGAAAGATCAGGAATGTAAGGTTCATTCCTAAACATAGGAAGAACAACATACAGCAAACCAGTAGCAAACATCAAACTAAATGAAGAGAAACCTGAAGCAATCCCACTAAAATCGGGGTCTAGACAAGGCTGCTCTCTCCATACCTATTTAATATAGTACTTGAAATCCTAGCCAGAGCAATTAGTCAACAAAAGGCGGTCAAATGGATACAATTTGGAAAGGAAGAAGCCAAAGTATCACTATTTGCAGATGATATGATAGTATACTTAAGTGACCCCAAAAATTCCACCAGAGAACTAAAGTTGATGAACAACTTCAGCAAATTGGTTGGATATAAAATTAAGTCAAACAAATCAGTGGCCTTCCTGTACACAAAGGATAAACAGGCTGAATAAGAAATTAGGGAAATGATACCCTTCACAATAGTCACGAATAATTTAAAATACCTTAGTGCGACTCTAACAAAGCAAGCGAAACATCTGTATGACAATTTCAAGTCTCTGAAGAAAGAAATCAAAGAAGATCTCAGAAGATGGAAAGAGCTCCCATGCTCATGAATTGGCAGGATTAATATAGTAAAACTAGCTATCTTGCCAAAAGCAATCTACAGATTCAATGCAATCCCCATCAAAATTCCAAATTAATTCTTCATAGAGTTAGAACAATTTGCAAATTCATCTGGCATAGCAAAAAACCCAGAATAGCGAAAATTATTCTCAACAATAAACGCATTTCTGGGGCAATCACTTCAAGCTGTGCCACAAAGCAATAGTGACAAAAACTGCATGGAATTGGTACAATGACAGCCAGGTAGATCAGTGGATTAGAATTGAAGACCCAGAAATGAATCCACACACCTTTGGTCACTTGATATTTCACAAAGGAGGTAAAACCATTCAGTAGAAAAAGACAGCATTTTCAATGAATGGTGCTGTTTCAACAGGCAGTTTGCATGTAGAAGGATGCAAATCAATCCATTCTAATCTCCTTGTACTAAGCTCAAGTCCAAGTGGATCAAGGACCTACACATAAAACCAGATACATTGAAACTAGTAGAAAATGAAGTGAGGAAAAGCCTCCAGTACATGGGCACAGGGGAATTTTCCGGAACAGAGCACTAATAGCTTATGTTCTAAGATAAGAATTGACAAATGGGACCTCCTAAAATTGCAAAGCTTCTGTAAGGCAAAGGACACTGTCAAAAAGACAAAATGGCAACCAACAAATTGGGAAAAGATCTTTACCAACCCTACATCCGACAGAGGGTTAATATCCAAGATATACAAAGAACTCAAGAAGGTAGACTCCAAAGAGCCAAATAACCCTATTAAAAAGTGGGATACAAAGATAAACAAAGAATTCTCAACTGAGGAATACCAAATTACTGAGAAGCACCTTAAGAAATGTTCAACATCCTTAAGTAATCAGGGAAATGCATATCAAAACAACCCTGAGATTCTACCTCACACCAGCCAGAATACAATGGCTAAGATCATAAGCTCAGGTGACAGCAGATGCTAGCAAGGATGTGGAGAAATGGGAAAACTCCTCCATTATTGGTGGGCTTGCTAGCTGGTAAAACCACTCTGGAAATCAGTTTGGCAGTTCCTCAGAAAACTGGATATAGTACTTCCTGAGGACCCAGCTATACTACTCCTGGGCATAAACCCAGAAGATGCTCCAACATGTAACAAGGACACATGTTTCACTATGTTCATAGTAGCCTCATTCATAATAGCCAGAAGCTGGAGAGAACCCAGATGTCCCTCAACAGAAATGAATACAGAAAAATATGGTACATTTACACAATGGAGTACTACTTGGCTATTAAAAACAACAAATTCATGAAAATTTTAAGCAAAGGAATGGAACTAGAAAATATCATCCTGAGTGAGGTAACCCAATCATAAAAGAACACACATGGTATGTGCTCACTGATAAGTGGATATTAGCTCAGAAACTCGGAATACCCAAGATACAATTCACAGACAAAATAAAGCTCAGGAGGAAGGAAGACCAAAGTGTGGATACTTTCATCCTTAGAAAGGGGAACAAAATACCCATGGGAGGACATACAGAGGCAAAATGTGGAGCAGAGACTGACGGAATGATCACCTAGGGACTGCCCACCTGGGGATCCATCCCATATACAATCACAAAACCAGATACTATAGTGGATGCCAACAAGCACGTGCTGATAGGAGCCTGATATAGCTGTCTCCTGAGAGGCTCTGCCAGTACTTGACAAATACAGGGGTGGATGCTCTCAACCAACCATTGGACTGGGCACAAGATCCCAAATGGAGGAGCTAGAGAAAGAACCCAAGGTGCTGAAGGAGCTTGCAGCCCCATTGGAGGAACAACAATATATACCAACCAGTACCCTCAGAGCTCCCAGGGACTAAACCACCACCAACATGAAAGGACCCATAAATTCAGCTGCATATGTAGCAGTCGATGATCATGTGGGACATCAGAGGGAGGAGAGGCCCTTGGTCCTGAGAAGGTTCATGCTCCATTATTGGGGAATTCCAGGACAGGGAACTGGGAGTGGGTGGGTTGGTGAGCAGGGGGAGGAGGCATGGGATAGGGTGTTTGCGGAGGAGAAACCAGGATAGGGGATAACTTTTGAAATGGAAATAAAGATGTTATCTAATAAAAATAAGATTTGCGTTGAAAAAACATTGACGATTTCATGAAATTCCCGGGTAAATGTATGCAACTAGAAAATATCATTCTAAGTGAGGTAACCTAGTCAGGAAAGAACACACATGTTATGTGCTCACTGATAAGTGTACATTAGCCCCAAAGCTTAGAATATCCATGATATAACTTACAGACCATGTGAAGCTCAAGAAGAATAAAGACCAAAGTGTGAATGATTCAGTCCTAATCAGAAGGGGGAACAAAATAATTATGGTAGGGAGCGATGTGGGAGGGTTAGAGGAAGATAAAAGAGCAGGCAGGATCAGGTGTGGGAGGAGAAAGGGGAGAAGTACACAGGGTCTTCGATAGTTTTAACATGAACGGAGTTCTATTTTGTTAAAGGCATTTTTTCAGTATCTAATGTGATTTTCTTTTAGTTTGTTTATATAGTGGATTACATTGATGGGTTTCCATATACTGAACCATCCCTGTGTCTCTGGGATGAAGCCTACTTGATGATGGTGAATGATTATTTTGATGTTTTCTTGGGTTCGGTTTCTGAGAATTTTATGAAGATTTTTGCATTTATTTTCATAAGGGAAATTGGTCTGAAGTTCTCCTTAAGTTTTTGTGTGGTTTGGGTATCAGCATAACTGTGGAACCATAAAAGAATTGAGTAATGTTCCCTCTGTTTCTAGTTTGTGGAAGAGTTTGAGAATAATTGATATTAGGTCTTCTTTGAAGGTCTGATAGAATTCTACACTAATACCATCTGACTCTGAGCAGGTTTTTTTTTTTTTTAAGTTGCAATACTGTTAATGATTGCTTCTATTTCCTTAGGAGTTATGGAATTGCTTAGATGGTTTATCTGATCCTGATTTAACTTTGGTACCTGGTATCTTTCTAGAAAATTCACCATTTTATCTAAGTTTTCCAGGTTTATTTTCAGTATAGGCTTTTGTAGTAGAATATGATCATCTTTTGGATTTCCTCAGTTTCTGCTGTTATGTCTCCTTCTCATTTCTGATTTTGTTAAAGTGAACACTGTCTCTGGCCTCTGGTTAGTCTGTCTATAGTTCTCTCTATCTTTTTGATTTTCTCAGAGAACCAGCTCCTGGTTTTGTTGATCCTTTTTCTAGCGCTCTTTGTGACTACTTGGTTGATTTCAGCCCTGGGTTTCATTATGTCTGCCATCCACTCCTCTTGGGTCTATTTGCTTCTTTTTTTTTCTAGATCTTTCAGATGTGCTTTAAAACTGCTAATGTATGATCTCTCCAATTTCTTTATGGAGGCACTGCAAGCAATGAGTTTCCCTCTTAGCATGCTTTTACTGCATCCCATAAGTTCGGGTATGTTGTGCCTTCACTTTAGTTAAATTCTAAAAGTCTTGAATTTTTTTTATATTTCTTTATTTCTTCCCTTACCAGTTTGTCATTGAGTAGAGAGTTGTTCAGCTTCCACCTCTGTTGGGGCTTTCTGATGTTTTCACTATTGTTGAAGACCAGACTTAATCCATCATGCTCCAATACAATATGTTGGATTAATTCAATGATCTTGTATTTGTTGAGATCTTTTGGGTGCCAAATTATATTGTCAGTTTTGGAGAAGGTACCATGAGGTGCTGTGAGGAAGGTATATTCTTTTGTTTTAGGGTGAAATGTTCTGTATATATCTGTTAAATCTATTAAGTTCATAACTTTTGCTAGTTTTACTGTCTCCCTGTTTAGTTTCTGCTTTCATGACCTGTCCATTTGTGAGAGTGGGGTGTAAAGTCTCCTACTACTATTTTGTGAGGTTTAGTATTTGCTTCTGAGTTAAGAATCGGTGTATGTGTCCTTTTCTTTCAATTCTCTGACTTCATTGGGTGTAGAGCAATGCAGACCTTGTGCACAGTGGCTCACATTCTCAGAGTTTGACTGCGTTGGTCATGCTATGTTTAAAGGGTCTTCTTTCCTTAGTGTTCTCCACCCCCCTCTGGCTCCTGCACGCTCTAGATTTCCTCTTCAAAAGACTTCCCTGATTAGATTTATACAAGAGAAATTGTCCCCCTGTGAATCAGGACCTGGCAAGGCTGAACCAGTCTGCAGGAGTGAGCCAAGTGCCTGCCAGACTTTCCACAAGGCAAAGGTCATCAGGTGAAGTAGGGCCATATTTAGAAGTACTTTCTTTTAATTCCTTAACAAGTTTAAAGGAGACGGGTTTCCATTCTAGAGCTCTGTCATTCACACTTACTATGGAAAAGCATCAACTTTTCACTTTGTTCTCTAGCCTTCTGCACTACTAGCAGAATACAGGACTGAGGGGTTTCTGCTTTTCTTGTCCCTTTTCTTAGGCTTAGATGGAGGTTGTTGAAGGGGGAACAGTAGGGATTATGATATTTAGCTGCCTCCTTTTCTAATTCAGATGTATCTCCAGGATCTAAAGGCTCTACCTCCTTGTCACCATCCAAAGTAGCGGAAGTCTCCACCAACTCTACATTACACAGGGGAGGAGGTGTTTTTGATTTCTGAGCAGTTTCTTTCTTAGCAGTTTGCGCAATAGAAGAATACCTTCTCCGGTGACATTTTCTGTACTGCAAACAGAACCTGCTGATGAACTGCGTGGTCCATTGTTTCAGCACGGGATAATGCGTGTTTGACCACAAACCACAACATAACTAACTGAGGAACTGTGCGGTCCATTGTTTCAGCACGGGATAATGTGTGTTTGACCACAAACTACAACATAACAACTGCATTATGGATCTTGTCCTTCATCCTCCTCATCCTCGGTTCCAGAATCCCGGTCTCCATGTCCTTCCTCACCCTTTCCATGCTGCCTCATCCACGCTCCCTTCATCAGGAAGCCAAGGGCTCACGGAACAGATGAAGCAGAGAAAGTCAGAGAACTGCTGCTTTTCAAAGTGGAGTCCCGTTTTAAGCAATAGCCCATGAAAAACCTGTTTATATGTAGATCTTTCACTAGAAATGTCTTGACCCATGATTAAACTATGAAACTGTCACACTGTCACTTCCTACCTATTCTTTCTCCACACTTCCTTGGCCAAAGGGACCACAGCTCCCCATGTAGGGGATTGAAAATAAGAGGGGGGAATTACCCAATCTTCCCTTTGACTTCCATGACCTGGACACCACGTAATGCTGGGGTACAGCCTGGACACAGGATCTGGGTTCTTAACTGGAAGTAGATATATCTGGAAGGTGCGTAATAAACACACACTGAGCTTTTTCAGGTACAAGCTGACTGGCAAATTTCAAGGCTTGAAGTTGCGTTTTCTCTCTCTCTCTCTCTCTCTCTCTCTCTCTCGCTTTCGCAGTCTGAGTGCATTCCTGTGCACTCTGCTTTTCTCTGTTGCTTTTCTCTTCTTGAACTCCCATATTCCTACGCCTCTGTGAGCTCTGCTCTTACTCAGACACACCTCACACACACCTTATACACACCACACAAACACACACACACACACACACACACACTCACACACTCACACACACATACACTCACACACACACACTCACACACTCACACACTCACACACTCACACACACACACATACACCACCCACTCTCTTTTCACTCACACACACTCTCATGACACTCTCCACACTCCATATTCTCTTTGTCTTTAACTTGCCTTAGTCTTTTACTGTTACTCCAAAAGCAGGTAGAAAAAAAGACATTGTGTAATCATTGCCAAATCAAATTCAAAAGAATTACCACACCACAAAAAGAATCAAGAACGGAAATTGTTCCTCACTTTAAGCTTCCCTTATTCCCAGGGCCATGGCCAAAATAATAATAAGGGCAAATGTATCATTGTTTAAACTTTAACCTTTGACTCACTGTACTTCAGTGCTCAAGCTCCAAGGTCAGCTACATGCGTTTTCCTGTGAAGCTCTAATGATAAATAGCATGGGAAAATCAGGCAGTGGCCAGAAAGACTTCTCAACTCAGCAATTCCACTAGCTTTCTGCTTTTTCATGTTATACACAATTACTCTTTTAAGAGTCCCAGAGTTTTGACTTAGTTTTACTAGTTATGATTTTATGTATTCTATATTTTCTTAACCATACATATCCAAAGGAGACCAAGGAACCACTCCCAAATGTTATACAAAACTCATTTCATAACTTCAATAGCTTTTTCCTTTCTTGGGGTCCCAATATTGTCTCTGCTTCATTATCTTAATTTATTCAAACTATTTTGCAAGTCAAACAATAATTCAAAACTATCACTGTGCAGTTTACAACATAGTGCATTGTACATTGTTTCCAACATGGAGCTCACAGCATGCACCTGGGCCATTAGGACAGTGTTGTGCTGTGCCCCTGTGCCTCAATTTTTGATTAAGAATCATTACATCAATGAATATCTAGTTTCACTGAATTCACCAGAGAAGGAGAATGAAATAGGAAAGTCAGATACAATAGAATAATTAAGTACACCAAGACCAACTGAGAACCAGTCACACACAAATGAAATCTACACAGCCTTTGTCCAGAGCTAAGGTTAGGAGAAATGAGAACAACAATTTTTACAAACAAGCTGACCACAGGCTTCTGCGATGTCTCCATCTAAGGAGCTGTGGGTAGCTTCTTATTTCTGATGTCAGGTCTCCTGCTTCACAGGGTAGCAGCACCATCTATGTCATGGGATGCTGTCTTCAGCAGGCAGCCTTGTCTTGTCCCTAATTTTAGTGGGATTGCTTCTAGTTTCTCTCCATTTAATTTGATATTGGCTGATGGTTTTCTTTGTTGCTTTTACTATGTTAAGATAAGGGCCTTGAATTGCTCATCTCTCCAATATTTTTTTGTTGTTGTTATTTTTGTTTTTGTTTTTCGAGACAGGGTTTCTCTGTGTAGCCCTGGAACTCACTTTGTAGACCAGGTTGACCTTGAACTCAGAAATCTGCCTGCCTCTGCCTCCCATGAGCAAGGGTTAAAGGTGTGCACCACCACTGCCTGGCTCCAATATTTTTAACATTAAAGGATGTTGTATTTTGTCAAAACCTTTTTTCAGCATCTAATGAAATGATAATGCGATTTTCTTTGACTTTGTTGAACAGTAAAGGGGGTATTGTCAGGAGAAGACATATCTCTAGTCAAAATTTCTAATAATGAAATGATTAGCTTCTTTTTGTTCCAGGGCTTTCAGGTGTGTTGTTAAGCTGCTAGTGTATGCTCTCTCCATTTTCTTTTTGGAGGCACTCAGGGCTATGAGTTTTCCTCTTAGCACTGCTTTCATTGTGTCCCATAGATTTGGGTATGTTGTGCCTTCATTTTCATTAAGTTCTAAAAAGTCTTTAATTTCTTTCTTTATTTCTTCCTTGACCAAGGTATCATTGAGTAGAATATTGTTCAGTTTCCATGTGTATGTGAGTTTTCTGTTGTTTTTGTTGCTATTGAAGACCACTTTTACTCCATAGTGATCCAATAGGGGCATGGGATTAGTTCGATCTTCTTATATTTGTTGAGGTCTGTCTTGTGACCAATTATATGGTCGATTTTGGAGAAGGTGCCATGAGGTGCTGAGAAAAAGGTATATTCTTTTGCTTTAGGATAAAATGTTCTCTATATATCTGTTAAATCTAATTGGCCCAAAGCTTCAATTAGTTTCACTGTGTCCCTGTTTAGTTTCTGTTTTCCTGATCGGTCCATTGAGGAGAGTTGAGTGTTGAAGCCCCCCACAATTATTGTGTTAGGTGAAATGTGTGCTTTGAGCTTTAGTAAAGTTTCTTTTATGAATGAGGGTGCCCTTGCATTTGGCGCATAGATGTTCAGAATTGAAAGTTCTTCTTGGTGGATTTTCCTTTGACCAGCAAGAAGTGTCCCTCAGTGTCTCTTTTGATGACTTTAGGTTGAAATTCAATTTTATCTGATATTAGAATGGCTACTCTGGCTCGTTTCCCGAGACCATTGGTTTGTAAAATTGTCTTCCAGCCTTTTACTCTAAGGTAGTTTTTGTCTTTGACATTTAGGTGTGTTTCCTGTATGCAGCAAAATGTAGGGTCCTGTTTCCTTATCCCGTCAGTTAGTCTGTGTGTTTTTATTGGGGAATTGAGTCCATTGATGGTAAGAGATATTAAGGAATAGTGATTATTACTTCCTGTCATTTTTGATGTTATTTTTATATTTGAGTGGTTATCTTCTTTTGGGTTTGATGAAGGAAGGTTACTATCTTGCTTTTTTCCAGGGTGTAGTTTCCCTCCTTGTATTGGAGTTTTCCTCCTATTATTCTTTGCAGAGCTGGGTTTGTGGAAAGATATTGTGTAAATTTGGCTTTGTCATGGAATGTCTTGGTTTCTCCATCTATTGTGATTGAGAGTTTTGCTGGGTATAGTAGTCTGGGCTGACATTTGTGTTCTCTTAGAGTCTGCATGAGATCTTCCCAGGATCTTATAGCTTTCATGGTCTCTGGTGAGAAGTCTGGTGTGATTCTGATAGGTCTTCCTTTATATGTTACTTGGCCTTTTTCTCTTACTGCCTTTAATATTCTTTCTTTGTTTAGTGCATTTGGGGTTTTAATTATTATGTGGCGAGAGGTATTTCTGCTCAGGTCCAGTCTGTTTGGAGTCCTGTAGGCTCCTTGTATATTCATGGGCAACTCTCTCTTTAAGTTGGGAAAGTTTTCTTCCACACTTTTGTTGAAGATATTTGCTGGCCCTTTCAGTTGTAAATCTTCACTCTCATCTATACCTATAATCCTTAGGTTTTGTCTTCTCATTGTATCCTGGATTTCCTGGATGTTCTGCGATACAAGCTTTTTGCATTTTGCATTTTCTTTGACTGTTGAGTCAATGGTTTCTATGGTATCTTCGGCATCTGAGATTCTTTCTTCCATCTCTTGTATTCTGTTGTTTATATTTGCATCTATGGCCCCTGATTTCTTCTCAATATTTTCTATCTCCAAAGTTGTCTCCCTTTGTGATTTCTTAGTTGTTTCTACTTCTGTTTTTAGATCCAGGATTTATTTGACCACTCTCTACTTGTGCATACTAGCGCTTTCCAATAGTCCTCTAATTCAACATGCAGCTATACAGCTGCTGTTTCAATCGAAAGGGTTCAACTAGAGTGCAGTAGGAAACTGGGCACCCATTACATACCATCTTGAGATTCTTCCGAGTCACAGCTTCTGTGTAGTATTTGAGAATAAGGGATTTATTTTATTTTATTTTATTTTGGCACTTGGTTTACCTATTTGGTAGTGACTGACTTGTTGCTGCTGTCTTAAATGACCTTGGTTACCCATTATTTAGTTTGTAAACAATACAGTGGAAAACAATACTTATCTTGCCATCTCAGCAATCATTAGATCCTTGTAGAAACTTAACTCCGACTTTGTCAAATGCGCATATAGAAAGAGTTAACTCCACCTGCAGTGGGAAAGTAATGTTCAATATGACTCTTCTTTTGTTTGTGCTGAAATGTCCCACATAGAAATATCTCTAGTCCTGAGCATAATGCCACTTTTGAGGCTGTACTATCTTTTGTGCTGTGATTTAAGGGGTGATGTTCTGAAAAGAAATCTTACAAAATAGAGTATTCCTTTCTATGTTCACTGTGGGTATTAAACCTTTCATTAATGATCATTTTCTTTAGCATAAATGTATGACTCACAGAAAACGAGTTGTCTTGGTGATTTTTCTATTGTTGTGGTAACTTACTGTGACCAAGGCTACTTTTTAAAGAATGTGCTTAATAGGGCTTACCAAAAGGTTATATATAATACATGATAGCAGAGCAAAGGCATGCCAACAAGAATAGCTGAAAAATCACATTCAAATAGTAAAGGAGGTAGAAAGCACAGTGGGAGTGACACAAGTCTTTCGACCATGATAAGCTTATCCCTAGTGACATACCCTCTAGGACAAGGCCACACCTCCAACACCTTCTCAAGCACTTCCACCAACTCGTACCAAACTTTCAAATCTCTGAGCCTGTAGGAGTCATGTCACTCTAACCACACTAGTCTATTAGTCCAATTTCACGGCCAGTAACATGGTGTTACAAGTTTGTTCATATATTAATGGATATCAGTACCTTGAAATGATAGGTTAGAGACATATGTAAAGGAGAATAAAAAGAGAGGTGTCAGATATTTGAGTGATTTTATTTAAATATTCAAATGTATTTTAAGTGGGGACAAAAAGAGATTTCTTAGTTCTGTTTCTGAAACCATTATCATCCCACCGCCCACCCCCAAAAGAAAAAACTAGGTCAGTGAGCTTTCCAGGTTTTCTATACTAAGTAAGGCTTATATATAGCTTATTATGAAACATAGGGACAAAGGTTAAAGTGTCTTTTCTTATATGCTCAGGCTTTTTCAAATTTCCTATGTCTTTGTCTCAAACCTACCTACTTCACACATTTTCCTGCTGTACTTAAAATGAAGAGTAACATTCTAATGAATAACCTCTAATAATAATAAAAACAGTACTTTGGGAATCAGTTAGCTTAGTCATTTATTTTGTCACCTCCAGGTCTCACGTAGCTACCCCTTTATCCCTGATTTGTTGGATATTACAAGTCATGATTTTGAGTGTGATGTGGCACAAATGAAAACCTTTCAATGGTGATGTCACTTTAACTCATAGCCATTTGCCTCAAGTGGTAATTGGTTAAAATGGCAGAGCTACATACAGAAAGAAGTAGAAAATCAATCCTATAGAATTTTTAACATTGACAAAAGACCAAAAACAAAGCAAAGCATAACTGAAACAAAACCCAAAATCCACCCGACATTCAGAAGAGCATGATACCATTCATTTAATCTCCTAAAAGCCTATTACACTTTGCTTATTTCCATGGGTTTCCATGGATTATGTATAATATTTGTGTGTGTGTGTGATTTAAAAGCATTTACCCACTTGCAAACACAATACTTAATTTGACCACATTTCTATATGTAATTATATTGATTTTCTCCAGTTTCTTAAAGTAGCAAGATAGCGTGATGAAAAATCTGTTTCTTTACATAAATAGCCTTCTTCTGAGTAATTATGGTTTCAGTTTAAATATTCCCAAAGGTAGAGTTACTGAGTTCAATACGATGAACATATTGTCTTCCACTATGCATTGTTCGCTTCAGAACAAACAGCTGTGTTCAATTATATTCGTTTCACCAAAAACTTACAAGCTTTGAATGTTCTTATTTAAGCAAAATCATTTTACTCACTAATGAAAAATATCACTATTGTTTTTATATTTCCCTTATAACTTACAAAATGTACATTTTCCTGGGTTTTATGACTGCTGCTTATGGAAAACATTGTTCATATTCTTTGCTTCATTTGAAATGAAGAGTAATATTCCAATAAATAACTTTGAATAATTATGAGACAAATACTTATAAGTATATTTTGTATAAATATTTACAAAAGACTTGTTTTATCTTAGATTCTTTCATTTGTAGTTAATTAATTTACATATTTGTGTATTAATCTGTCAATATTTTCCCTTAAAAATTCTTCTTCTTCCTCATTTCTAAGGCTTGGAAAGGCTGTGAACTAAGTTCCTTATTCACATTTCATTATTGTTTCTTGTCATTTATTGGAACTTTCTCTTTTCCTCGGTTCATTGGATTTAAATATCATTTATATGCAAATAACTACTAATTGCTTCTACCCAGAGTTTCACATATATATTCAGCTTCTTATTCTTCATCTTTCCTTGGAAAGTGTTTTTTATTTTATGTGCTAAATTTGTTTCTCTCAAAGTAAGGATATATTGTACCTCATTTCATGAACCAAAAACATAGAACTCCATCAATTCCTTTCTTCATCTAAAACTGATTATCGATAAATCCTGATTTCCCTGTATACAGAAATGATCACAGGACTGACTCAGTAGTCACCTTGCTTTATATTTTTCCATCCCCAAATATACAGAGAGACAATGTGTTCAATCCTTATATTAACTTAGATTAGATCTCATATTTGGTAGACTAAAACCTTCCTCTAAAGTCACATTCCAATTTGAATACAACCTAAGGATCTTGAAAAAAGATCCTTACGTTGTTTAAATGTCCTATTAGAATTTGCAACCCCACCAGCAGTGAGTGTTCCTCTTTCTCCACATCCTCGCCAACACCTGCTGTCTCCTGAGTTTTTAATCTTAGCCATTCTGACTGGTACAACCACTCTGGAAATCAGTCTGGTGGTTCCTCAGAAAACTGGGCACCTCACTTCTGAAAGATCCTGCTATACCACTCCTGGGCATATGCCCAGAGGATTCCCCACCATGTAATAAGGATATATGCTCCACTATGTTCATAGCAGCCCTATTTATTAATAGCCAGAAGCTGGAAAAAACCCAGGTATCCCTCAAAAGAAGAATGGATGCAAAAAATGTGGTATATATACACAATGGAGTACTATTCAGCCATTAGAAACAATGAATTCATGAAATTCTTAGGCAAATGGATGGAGCTGGAGAACATCATACTAAGTGAGGTAACCCAGACTCAAAAGATCAATCATGGTATGCACTCACTAATAAGTGGATATTAGCCTGGAAAACTGGAATACCCAAAACATAATCCACACGTCAAATGAGGTACAAGAAGAACGGAGGAGTGGCCCCTGGTTCTGGAAAGACTCAGTGTAGCAGTATAGGGCAAAACCAGAACAGGCAAGTGGGAAGGGGTGGGTGGGAGAACAGGGGGAGGTAAGGGTTTATGTGACTTTCGGAGAGTGGAGGACCAGAAAAGGGAAATCATTTGAAATGTAAATAAAAAATATATCGAATAAAAAAAACAATAAAAAGAATGATGTGGCAAAGATTCAGTTTTGAAAGTGTACTGGTTTTGCATGTGGATTCTGTGATCAGAAAGTTATCAAGACATAGAATATATATATGAAGAATTATAAAGTAACAAATGGCAGAAAAGGCCAAAGCAATATAATTCAATATAAATTTTTTATCAGCATCTTCATTAGAAAGACTAAAGCTGTATATATGGTCATAATGATTAATCCTTCTATAATAATGAGAATCTCATAAACTTTGCAGATTGATACTAAGTCACTGGATGTTAATGTTTACCTAAAACTTGCAAAACTAAGATTATTTATTTATTTTGTATTTTACTTGGCATTATTTCATGAAACCTTTTGGGAAGTGTTGGTCATGATGTTGCCTTCCTTGTGTAGTAAATCTAATTTAGTGAATACGGAGAACAGGTGAGTGAAAGACAATTGTGTCACCAGAAAACACACAATAGAATGACAAGTAACAAATGAAAGCCTCAAATTATCCTGTACAATTTTAGGCAGCTAGGTATATTAGAGTTCTCTTCCTAGAATTATTATTTCTGATATATCCATGAAGAGTGAGGCTTGTGACTGTTGTAAATTTCAGGTATGGCCTGAGCATTGTAAATTTTATTACCCTCCTAGGACCATATTTACCTCCCTCTAGGAGAGAATCCTAGAGTGTTTCAATCCTGAGGAAATAATGATATAATGTTTCCTGAGGAAACAGTTCTGGATTTATATACTAATTATCTCACTTAACACAAATGATATCGATAGATAGCAATAGAGATATGTGAATAGATACTTATCATGTGTTTGCTTTCTTATACTACTGAAAATAATCCTAATTTTTTATTGTCCACACAAATTCAACATCCTTTCATTCTAAAAGTCTTGGAAAGAACAGGAATTCAAGGCCCATACCTAAACATAGTAAAAGCAATATACAGCAAACCGGTAGCCAGCATCAAACTAAATGGAGAGAAACTTGAAGCAATCCCACTAAAATCAGGGACTAGACAGGGCTGCCCCCTTTCTCCTTATCTTTTCAATATTGTACTTGCGGTACTAGCTCGGGCAATTAGACAGCATAAGGAGGTCAAAGGGATACAAATTGGAAAGGAAGAAGTCAAACTATCATTATTTGCAGATGATCTGATAGTCTACCTAAGTGACCCAAAAAACTCCACTAGAGAACTCCTACAGCTGATAAACAACTTCAGCAAAGTGGCAGGTTATAAAATCAACTCAAGCAAATCAGTAGCCTTCCTATACTCAAAGGATAAGCAGGCTGAGAAAGAAATTAGAGAAATGACACCCTTCACAATAGCCACAAACAGTATAAAGTACCTTGGGGTGACTCTTACCAAACATGTGAAAGATCTGTATGACAAGAACTTCAAGATTATGAAGAAGGAAGTGGAAGAAGACCTCAAAAAATGGAAAAACCTCCCATGCTCAAGGATCAGCAGGATTAATATAGTTAAAATGGCCATTTTGCCAAAAGCAATATACAGATTCAACACAATACCCATCAAAATCCCAACTCAATTCTTCACAGAGTTAGGAAGAGCAATCCTCAAATTCATCTGGAATAACAAAACACCCAGGATAGCTAAAACTATTCTCAACAATAAAAGAAATTCTGGGGGTATCAGTATCCCTGACCTCAAGCAATACTACAGAGCAATAGTTTAAAAACTGCATGGTATTGGTACAGTGACAAGCAGGTGGATCAATGGAACAGGATTGAAGATCCAGAAATGAACCCACACAACTATGGCCACTTGATCCTCGACAAAGGGGCAGAAAACATCCAATGGAAAAAAGATAGCCTTTTCAACAAATGGTGCTGGGTCAACTGGAGGTCAGCATGCAGAAGACTGTGAATTGATCCATCCTTGTCTCCTTGTACTAAGATCAACTCCAAATGGATCAAGGACCTCCACATAAAGCCAGACACTCTGAAGCTAATAGAAAAGAAACTGGGGAAGACCCTTGAGGACATCGGTACAGGGAGAAAGTTCCTGAATAGAACACTAATAACTTATGCTCTAAGATCAAGAATTGACAAATGGGACCTCATAAAATTACAAAGTTTCTGTAAGGCAAAGGACACCATCAAAAGGGCAAATCGGCAACCAACAAATTGGGAAAAGATCTTCACCAACCCTACATCAGATAGAGGGCTAATATCCAAGATATATAAAGAACTCAAGAAGTTAGACTCCAGAAAACCAAATAACCCTATTAAAAAATGGAGTACCGAGTTAAACAAAGAATTTTCACCTGAAGAACTTCGGATGGTGGAGAAGCATCTTGAAATGCTCAACTTCATTAGTCATTCGGGAAATGCAAATCAAAACAACCCTGAGATTTCCCCTTACACCAGTCAGAATGGCTAAGATTACAAACTCAGGAGACAGCAGGTGTTGGCAAGGATATGGAGAAAGAGGAACACTCCTCCACTGCTGGTGGGGTTGCAAATTGGTACAACCACTCAGGAAATCAGTCTGGCGGTTCCTCAGAAAACTGGGAACCTCACTTCCAGAAGATCCTGCTATTCCACTCCTGGATATATACCCAGAGGATTCCCCAGCATGTAATAAGGATACATGCTCTACTATGTTCATAGCAGCCCTATTTATAATTGTCAGAAGCTGGAAAGAACCCAGGTATCCCCCAACAGAATAGTGGATGCAAAAAATGTGGTATATATACACAATGGAGTACTATTCAGTCATTAGAAACAATGAATTCGTGAAATTCTTAGGCAAATGGATGGAGCTGGAGAACATCATACTAAGTGAGGTAACCCAGACTCAAAAGATGAATCTTGGTATGCACTCACTAATAAGTGGATACTAACCTAGAAAACTGGAATACCCAAAACATAATCCACACATCAAATGAGGTACAAGAAGAATGGAGGAGTGGCCCCTTGTTCTGGAAAGACTCAGTGAAGCAGTATAAGACAAAACCAGAACAGGGAAGTGGGAAGGGTTGGGTGGAAAAACAGAGGGAGGGAAGGGGGCTGATGGGACTTTCGGGAATGGGGGTCTAGAAAAGGGGAGATTATTTGAAATGTAAATAAAAATATATCGAATAAAAAAAAGAAAAAAAAGAAATGATTAAATGTCAGATTCTATGCTCTTCTGAGGTTTTGAAGAATATATATATAAACCTTCATTCATGTCATATGAAGGAGGGCACAATGCCTCTTAAGGATTCCATAATCAACAAGATTTATTGTCTTGAGAGTGGAGGCTACTTAACATGTTAAAAATAGAACTTCCATATGATCCAACTATCCTTCTACTGTTATATTTCAAGGGAAAAGTCAATATGTAAAAGAGATATAAGTTTTCTTATGTTTTCTGCAACAGTCCTTGTTACAGAACCCAAGAAAGAACCGGTTTTGTGTTTATCGGCTGTTGACCACACAAAGAAATTGTGATGCTTACATACTTTGGAACCATTTTCAATCCTAAAGTACAATGAAGACCTGCCATTTAAGATGCTATAACAGCGCTGGAGACTATCATCAATAGTCATTAAGTTAAACACAAGTGCTGAAAGGTCTCACTCAGGAGAGAAAGTGGAGATCTCACCTCCTTGCCCAGAAGTGAAAGCACTGCTCTCAGCTTGTTCTCAAAGAAGCCCGAGAATAGAATACTGGGGACAAGAGATTAGGAAGGACAGAGTATATGGAAATATTTATCAGGAAGCACTGTTGCTTTTAGATAGGTACTAGAAAGGTTCTGAGGTTACATAGGGGCATAATTATTGTTAATAAATCTAAATCTCTGAATCTAAAGCTCTAAATCTAAAAAAAAAATATTGTCTTATTTTAGCTAAAGTTTTAGCCAGAGACATTTTTATGCCTAAGAGTGTTACTGGGCTGTTCCCATGCTGAGGAATTAGCAGATAAAGTTACCTGTCTTGTTTGATCTTCTCGAATTTTTCCAGATCTTCAAGGGGGCGTCCCCTGTTATATCTGATCCATATCACTGGAAGGGGTCCAGAGTCTTTTCTCCTTTCCTGTCAAGCCCAATACAGAGTGTCTCCCAAAATAACATGTGCTTGGTTCAGCAACTGGAAATCATTAAAGGTATAGCTTGACCTCTCTCCCAGAAGAATTTTAATAACTCATAGACACATGTATTTTGATAATTAAAACAATTATGAGCAATTAAAGCAATTAAACAAGTATTAGCCATTGAGACAGTGCTTCTTCACCATGTCCTGCTTTCAACCTATAAATTAAGATCAAAAGCCTCAATATTTTATATCCTTAAATCCCCCCTTCTATGGAGATAAATATCTCTGTAGGTACATGTACTGGCTAGTTTTGTGTGTCAACTTGACACAGGCTGGAGTCATCACAGAGAATGGAGCTTCAGTTGGGGAAGTGCCTCCATGAGATCCAGCTGTGGGGCATTTTCTCAATTAGTGATCAAGGGGGGAGGGCCCCTTGTGGGTGGTACCACCTTTGGGCTGGTGCTCCTGGGTTCTACAAGAGAGCAGGCTGAGCAAGCCAGGGGAAGCAAGCCAGTAAGAAACATCCTTCCCTGGCCTCTGCATCAGCCCCTGCTTCCTGACCTGCTTGAGTTCCAGTCGTGACTTCCTTTAGTGATGAACTGCATCGTGGAAGTGTAAGCTCAATAAACCCTTTCCTCCCCAACTTGCTTCTTGGTCGTGATGTTTGTGCAGGAATAGAAACCCTGACTAAGGCAGTACATTCTCAAGGCCTAAGTTTCTACTCTCTGAGATAGTTTAGATAACCTTTCCCCTGCTTTTCAACCTAATCCTTTTACAATCAAATACCTCAATATTTATTATCTATGTCTACTTACTGGATTTGTGTCATACCTGGCAATCTCCCTTCTGTCTTTAAGAACAAATCAAGTTTATTTGTCCCTATCCCTTGACTGTTTGATTGTAGGAATCAGGCTCCTTCTACAATCATTTTCTGCCTCTCATCTTCTTCCTCTGAGCAGCTGGCTGACTGCACAGCAGGGCTCCCAGCTTCTCAGCTTAAGCTCTTTGTATCAGTTTCCAACTGCAGGAAGCAATGTCCTCACGGCTCAGGAAAAATCTGCATATTCCCTTCTCTCCTTAAAAACAATTAAGTCACATTTGTAAACCTTTATCCTCTACTTATCTGGTGGCTGGAGACAGCTTTTATTGCCTGCTACTCACTGTCTTCCTCCTGGTACCCAGTCAGGGACCCCACCAACCTCTGCAAAGCAGGAACTCTCAGCATCTCAGCCAAGGCTCTTTGAGGCATCTAGGATCCTTTTTCAAAGGTAAATCCCCACAATTGGCTATGTTCATTTGTTCTAGTTTTGCAGCACTCATGGGAACCATGTGACTCATGACTCAGCTCTGAGAACTGAGAAACCAAATCTCCCCTCCTCCTAAACTTATCTCATAGTGCTAGTGTACTGTCTCTTTTGTTTGGGAATCTCTAAATTATTTTTAACAGTGAGTTCTTGCCCATCATGTTGTGTACCATCTATAGTGTGTAGTTGTTAACTACCTGACTTTGTGGTCCCAGCAGGTCCCAGGCTCTCACTTGCCCAGGAGCTATCTGGATTTTTCTAATGGAAGACACACACACACACACACACACACACACACACACACACACGCACATGCACACGCACACGCACACGCACACGCACACACACACACACACACACATTAATGTTAAAATGCCTTGGCTAACTCAAAGGCTGGGCACTCCTAAACCGATCCCCCTGCTATTCCAGGCCCTATCAGGGAAGTGGCCAGTGGCCAAGCACCCACATTCTTATATGGCTGGATGGCTTTATCTCCTGCAGCTTCTGTGGTCCATCTTTCTCCTCATGGAGATTCTCTGCCTTCTTTTCCACAGTTCTTAGTTTTTGCAAATCTAAAGATTGCACCTTGACCCTTTTACCCAGCCGTTGCCTCTGATATCTTTATTGATCGATCAAAAACCAAGTGGGGACAAGGACTTTCAGCACTTTGACAGAGATTCCTGATTAAATTTAAAGCATATCGAACCATCCCTGCATTCCTGGAATGAAGTCTACTTGATCATGGTGAATGAATGATTCAAATGTGTTCTTGGATTTGGTTTGCTAGAAGTTTATTGAGTATTTTTACATCCATATTCATAAGTGAAATTGGTCTAAAGTTTTATTTGTTGGATCCTTGTTGGTTCAAGTATCAGAGTAATTATGGTTTCATATAATGGATTCAGTAGTCTTCCTTCTATGTCTATTATATGCAATAGTTGAGGAGTGCTGATACTAGTTCTTTGAAGGTCTGGTAGAAATCTTCACTAAAGCCATCTGGGCTTTTCTTGGTTGGCAGACTTTTAATTGTATCTTCTATTTCCTTAGAGGATATGGGCCTATGTTTATATAGCTGTTCTTGATATAACTTTAAAAATTAAAAAAAGAAAATGAAACAAAACATACAAAAAAACAAAAAAGAATTAATGTTAAAAGAAAAGAACAGAAATAACCAAAGGACTCATGGGGGTGTGTGGGAAATGCAGGCTTTAGCTGTTTGATTTGTCAGACTAAGATGTTTTCATCCACACATAGGAAAATACAAGACTCCACATTAAAAGATTATGGTCTCTGGAAGAACTTCATGTCATCATGATTTTGTAAGAGTTAACCCATATGGTATAATGCACCCCCTTGAAATACATCTAATATATCACTTGATCTCTCCTGGAGTACACCTCTCCATGCCGGATGACAACACCAATTCAGAACCGATCATCTCTCAAAGTGGAAGACTTATTTCAACTTCTGCTCAGCCACTCATTAAGATCTAACAAACATTGGGTCCCTGGGAGCCCTAGGGGGTCTGGTTGGTCAAGGATCCTCACACATTCACTGGAGATGCTAGGAGTCAAACAGCCTGACATTTACCATCTTAGACTCTCTGGTGATTTTATCCTATAAATTAATTTTTACCATAATTAGCATCAACCACTCTCTTCACCTAAACAGATGTTCTTTAGACTGTCTCATTACACACTTCTCAAATCTTACTATTTTATTTACTGAGTGCCTAAAAAGTCATCCATTTCATCTAGATTTTTTCACTTTGGTTGAGCAAGGGCTTTTGAAGTAAATTCTGGTGATTTTTTGAATTTCCTTAGTTTCTGTTGTTATTTCTCAGTTTTCATTTCTGGTTGTGTTAATTTGGATACTATCTCTGCGAAGTTTAGTTTGGCTAAGAGTTTATCTACTTTGTTGATTTTCTTATCAAACCAGCTTTTACTTTTGTTGACTACTTGTATCATTCTCTTTGCTTCTAACTTGTTGATTTCTGCCCTGAGTTTGATTACTTTCAAAAGTGTACTCCTCTTGGGTGTGTTGGCTTCTCTTTGTTCTAGGGTTTTTAGGTGTGCTGTTAAGTTGCTAGTGTAGGATCTGTCTAGTTTCCTTACAAGGGCACTTTAGTGCTATGAAATTTCCTCTTAGCACTGCTTTGTGTGTGTCCCATAGTTTTGAGCATGTGGTATCTTTGTGTTCTCTGAATTTTAGAAAGTCTTTAATTTTTTCTTTATTTCTTCCCTGACCAAGTTATCACGGAGTAGAGAGTTGTTCAGTTACCATGGGGATGTGTGTTTTCTATTGTTTTTGTTATTATTGAAGTCAAGCCTTAGTCTGTGGTGATCTGATAGGATGCATGGGATTATTTCAATCTTCTTGAATCTATTCAGGCTTCTTTTGTGACTGATTATATGGTCAGTTTTGGAAAAGCTACTGTGAGGTGCTGAGAAAAAGGTATATTCTTCAGTTTTCGGGTGAAATGTTCTGTGTATATCTGTTATATTCATTTGGTTCATAACTTCTATTAGTTTCACTATGACTGTTTAGTTTCTATTTCATTGACTAGTCCATTGCTGAGAGGGGGGTGTTGAAATCTCACACAATTATCGTGTGAGGTTCATGTGTGTTTTGAACTTCAGTAAAGTTTGTTTTATAAATGTGGTGCCCTTGCATTTGAGGAATAGATGTTAAAAACTGACATTTCATCTTGGTGGATGTTTTCTTTTATGAATATGAAGTGTCCTTCTCTAGCTCATTTAATAACTTTTACTTGAATATCTATTTTTTTGGCTATTAGAATGACAAATCCTGATTGTTTCTTGGGACCATTGGATTAGAAACTTTTTTCCAGCCCTTCATTCTGAGGTAGATTCTGTCTTTTTCATTGAGGTGTGTTTCTGGAATGCAGCAGAATGATGGATCCTGCTTGCATCTCCAGTCTGTTGGCTTTTTTTTTTCTGTGTATTTTTGTTGGAGAATTGAGTCTATTGATATTGAGAAATATTAAAGATTGTTAGTTCCTATTGTGTTTGTTGTTATAGGTATCATTGTGTATATGTGATGCTTTCCTTTTGATTTTGTTGTGAGATGATTAGCTTATTTTTCTTTGGTGTAGGTACCCTCCTCATGTTGCGTGTGTGTGTGTGTGTGTGTGTGTGTGTGTGTGTGTGTGTAGATGCATGTGTCATGGAACAACTAGAAGAACTATTTATACTATATAAATCAAAGAAATAACTGGTTTCTCAGGCTTTAGATAGTATTTTGGGTTTTTTTTTTACTTACTATTTTTAAAATGTTGGGTTCTTCCACTGATTTCCAAGTGCTGTTACCTTAGATAATCCCTACTCTCAGGGAGAGACCAGCCTCTGACCTCATTAACACAGTCCACAGAGATATTGCATTTAGCAGGATTTTGAATGTCCTCTAACCTGGGCATATAATCTATATTTGAGAGAAGTGGGAATGAACACTGAGATGAAAGATCTATAATGTTACAGTGCCTGGTTAGAAACCATACAGGTCTTAGTAGGAATTAGGTGGTGGGTGGGAAAATAAGAAAATGTGGGTCAGGTGTCTCTATCTCTGTCATACTCTCTGTATCTAACCAAAACACACACATAAGCATTTCTAAAATTCTAAAGTAGTAGTTTTCTATGATGCCTTTATAATGGGCCTTTAGTATTTATTACTAACTCAATTCATATTCTCTCCTCTACACTGTCTTTCAATTCCCTCATCATAATTTCATTCCCCGTGTTCTATTATCTCCTTTAATCCTTTAAACAACCATGTTCTATCCAAAGATTCTTAACCCTAATTTGTTTATTTAACTCTGGGTCTTTATAAAAGTATTACAAATAGAACATACATCACTTAAGATTTAAACATAATGTCTACAACCTAGGGAAATGAGCAATGTTTGTCTTAAGTTGTGAGTTACAATATGCAGATTAATGCTTCTCAAGAATCCATTTATGTACAAATTTCATAATTTCATTTTGCTTAATACATGAATAATATTGCATGGTATAAATATACCACAGTATTATTATCCATTCATCACCTGATGGACATTTACTCATCTATCTTATGGCTATTGAGAATACAGAAATAATTAACATGGATGGTTCTTTATATAAGTTAATGATTGAACAATACATATTCTTGCCTGTATATACAGAATTGATGTTTTACCTATAAAACTCAATAGAAAGCAGCATAGTCAGTTATACTTCTAATAAGTCACTGTAGTGTCTAAGACAATGAGTCATGATCTGCCCCCAAAAAATGGACATTGAAATAACCAAATGGTTTCTCCACCCTGTCCTTTCTGCTGGGGCAGACTCTTGGCTGGTCTGCTCCAGTGAAGACACCATCCCCTGATCCATCCTAAAGAACCTCCTTCAGATCAGAGCAGTTGTATGCACCGCACTAACAGCAGTTGAACCCACTGCACTCAGAATAGTTGAGAACCAGGTGCACTCAGAGCAGTTGACTCAACAGTCTGAAGGTCTCTTGGGAGATCTTCTGCAGCCAGGGCAGCAGATCAGAACCCTCTCTGCCCCTGTGAAGAACCCCCCATCAGAAGGCCCAGAGGTAGTCTGCTATAGCCAGGGCTGCAGGTCTACCAGGAGAACTGAAGCAATCCAGGATCAAAAGATGCAGACTCCAGACAATCACCCAGACCAATAAATGCCACAGTTATCCAGAAGAGGAAAGGCAGGCACAAGACCATAAGCAACAGAAGCCAATATATGTGAGCATCATCAGAACCCAGTTCTCCCATCACAGCAAGCTGTGGATAAAACAACACATCTGAAAATCAGGAAGCTGACCTAAAATCCTATCTCATGAAGATAATAGAGTCCTTTAAGGAGGATATCAATAACTCAATGAAAGAAATACAGGAAAACTCAGGTAAACAGGTGAAGGAACTGAATAAAGTGATTCAAGACCTAAAAGTAGAAGAAGAAACAATAAAGAAAACACAAATGGAGGCAAACCTGGAAATGGAAAACCTAGGACAGAGGTCAGGAAATACAGACGTAAGTATCTCCAACAGAATACAAGAGATAGAAAAGAGAATCTCAGGTGTAGATGATACTGTAGAAGAGATGGACACAACAGTCAACGAAAATGCAAAATGCAAAAAGCTTCTGACCCAAAATATACAGGACATCCAGGACACAATGAGAAGACCAAGCCTAAGGGTTTTATGTACAGAAGGGAGAGAGGATTCCCAACTTAAAGTGTGAGTAAATATCTTCAACAAAATTACAGAAGAAAACTTCCCTAACCTAAAGAAAGAGATACCTATGAACATACAGGAAGCCTATAGGACTCCAAATAGGCTGGACCTGAACAGAAATTCCTCCTGGTACATAATAAAGCACCAAATGCACTGAAAAAAAAAGTATATTAAAAGGAGTAAGGGAAAAAGTTCAAATAACATATAAAAACAGACCTATCAGAATTACACTAGATTTCTCACCAGAAACTATGAAAGCTAGGAGATGCTGGGCAGATGTCATACAAACCCTAAGAGAACATAAATGCCAGCCCAGGCTACTATACACAGGAAAACTGTCAATTACCATAGAAGGAGAAAACAAGATATTCCATGACAAAACCAAATGTACACAATATCTTTCTACAAACCCAGCTCTACAAAGGATAATGGGTGGAAAACAGCAATACAAGGAGGGAAACTATACGCTAGAAAAAGCATGAAAGTAATGTTTCAACAAACCCAAATGAAAATAGCCACACAAACATAATTCCACTTTTAACAACAAAAATAACAGGAAGTAGCAATCACTTTTCCTTGATATCTCTTGACATCAATGGACTGAATTCCCTAATAAAAAGATATAGACTAACAGATTGGATACATAAACAGGATCCAACGTTTTGTTGCATATAAGAAACTTACCTCAACCAACTGCAGTCTTCAGTTTGGTATTTAGTGCCAAGAAGGAAAGTGATCATTTCACATTCATTGAGTGGTTCTCGATTCCAGGCTGCACTGTAAAGGTATGTATATAATGTATATAATAATTTGATTCTTTTTTTTAATTGATATATTTTTTATTTACATTTCAAATGATTTCCCCTTTTCTGGGTCCTCACTCCCCGCAAGTCCCATAAGCCCCCTTCCGTCCCCCTGGTCTTCCATCCACCCCTTCCCACTTCCCTGTTCTGGAATTCCCCTATACTCTTGCACGGAGTCTTTCCGGAACCAGGGGCCACTCCTCCGTTCTTTTTGGACATCATTTAATTTGTGGATTATGTCCTGGGTATTCAAAGTTTCTAGGCTAATATCCACTTATCAGTGAGTGCATACCATGATTGATCTTTTGAGACTGGGTTACCTCACTTAGTATGATGTTCTCCAGCTCCATCCATTTGTCTAAGAATTTCATGAATTCATTGTTTCTAATGGCTGAATAGTACTCCATTGTGTAAATATACCACATTTTTTGTATCCATTCCTCCATTGATGGACACCTAGGTTCTTTTCAGCTTCTGGCTACTACAAATAGGGCTGCTATGAACATAGTGGAGCATGTGTCCTTATTGCATGCTGAAGAATCCTCTGGATATATGCCCAGGAGTGGTATAACAGGGTCCTCAGGAAGTGACATGCCCAGTTTTCTGAGGAACCGCCAGACTTGATTTCCAAAGTGGTTGCACCATCTTGCAATCCCACCAGCAGTGGAGGAGTGTTCCTTTTTCTCCACATCCTCGCCAACACCTGCTGTCTCCTGAGTTTTTGACCTTAGCCATTCTGACTGGTGTGAGGTGAAATCTCAGGGTTGTTTTGGTTTGCATTTCCCTAATGATTAATGATGTTGAACATTTCTTAAGGTGTTTCTCAGCTCACCGAAGTTCTTCATGTGAAAATTCTTTGTTTAGCTCCGTACCCCACTTTTTAATGGGGTTATTTGTTTCTCTGGGTTCTACTTTCTTGAGTTCTTTGTATATATTAGATATTAGCCCTCTGTCAGATTTAGGGTTGGTGAAGATCCTTTCCCAGTCTGTTGGTTGACATTTTGTCCTTTTGACGGTGTCCTTTGCCTTACAGAAACTTTGTAGTTTTATGAGGTCCCATTTGTCAATTCTTGGTCTTAGAGCATAAGCTATTGGTGTTCTAGTCAGAAACTTTTCCCCCGTGCCCATGTCCTCCAGGGTCTTCCCCAGTTTCTTTTCAATTAGTTTCAGTGTGTCAGGTTTTATGTGGAGGTCCTTGATCCATTTGGAGTTGAGCTTGGTACAAGGAGATAAGAATGGATTGATTCGCATTCTTCTGCATGCTGACCTCCAATTGAACCAGCACCATTTGTTGAAAAGACTATCTTTTTTTCACTGGATGCTTTCAGCTCCTTTGTCGAAGACCAAGTGACCATAGGTGTGTTGGTTCATTTCTGGGTCTTCAATCCTATTCCATTGATCCGCTTGCCTGATATTGTACCAATACCATGCAGTTTTTATCACTATTGCTCTGTAGTAGAGTTTAAAGTCTGGGATACTGAATCCCCCTGAAGTTCTTTTACTGTTGAGAATAGTTTTAGCTATCCTGGGTTTTTTGTTATTCCAGATTAATTTGAGAATTGCTCTTTCTAGCTCTATGAAGAACTGGGTTGGGATTTTTATGGGGATAGCATTAATAATTTGATTCTTATGATAGTCTAATGGAATCAGGACGTGTTCTA